>NC_073391.1:1087500-1387500 GCF_028641065.1 Leucoraja erinaceus
TGAAGTAAAAAGGCACTGCCTGCAAATGGTTGTTTGGGTGCTTTGGCTTGAAGTTGAAAGGCACTACTTACTGCAAATGGTGGCTTGGGAGCTTTGGTTTAACGTTGAAAGGCACTACTTACTGCAAATGGTGGGTTTGGAGCTTTGGCTTGAAGTTGAAAGGCACTACTTACTGCAAATGGTGGCTGGGGTGCTTTGGCTTGAAGTTGAAAAGCACTACTTACTGCAAATGGTGGCTTGGGTGTATTGGCTTGAAGTTGAAAGGCCCTAATTACTACAAATGGTGGCAGGTTATTTGGCTTGAAGTTGAAAGGCACTAAATACTGCAAATGGTGGTGGGTGATTTGCTTGAAGTTGAAAGGCACTACTTACTGCACATGGTGGCTTGGGTGCTTTGGCTTGAAGTTGAAAGGCATTATTTATTGCAAATACTGGCAGACGATTTGGCATGAAGTTGAAAGGCACTAATTACTGCAAATGATGTGGTGGGTGATTTGGCTTGAAGTTGAAAGGCACTACTTACTGCAAATGGTGGCTTGGGTGCTTTGGCTTGAAGTTGAAAGGCACTACTTACTGCAAATGATGGCTGGGGTGAATTGGCTTGATGTTGAAAGGCACTTCTTACTGAAAATGGTGGCTTGAGAGCTTTGGCTTGAAGTTTAAAAACATCACCATTCTCTGCTGCACCTGCTGGAGGGAGGGGGGGAGGGGAGGGGGGGGGGGGGACTATAAAACCAGGAAGTAGTGTGCCTCCCTCAGTCTCTGCAAGATGGATGAAGCCAAGGGTCACGTCTCTGTGCTCTGAATAACACTGAACAAATGTCTACACAACTGTGAGTACCCTTAATATGGTTTGAAAATCTAAATATGGTTTGTTTGAAGTAAAAATGCACTGCCTGCAAATGGTTGTTTGGGTGCTTTGGCCTGAAGTTGAAAGGCACTACTTGCTGCAAATGATGGCTTGGGTGCTTTGGCTTGAAGTTGAAAGGCACTACTTACTGCAAATGATGGCTTGGGTGATTTGGCTCGAAGTTGAAAGGCACTTCTTACTTCAAATGGTGGCTTGGGTGCTTTGGCTTGAAGTTGAAAGGCACTATTTACTGCAAAATGTGGCTAGGGAGCTTTGGTTTAAAGTTGAAAGGCACTACTTACTGCAAATGGTGACTTGGGAGCTTTGGCTTGAAGTTTAAAAAAATCACCATTCTCTCTGCTGCACCTGCTGGAGGGAGGGGGAGGGACTATAAAACCAGGAAGTGGTGTGCCTCAATCTCTGCAAGATGGATGAAGCCAAGGGTCACGTCTCTATGAGCTCTGAATAACACTGAACAAATGTCTACACAACTGTGAGTACCCTTAATGTGGTTTGAAAATGAAAATATGGTTTGTTTGAAGTAAAAGGTACTGCCTGCAAATGGTTGTTTGGGTGCTTTGGCTTGAAGTTGAAAGGCACTACTTATTGCAAATGGTTGCTTGGGTGCTTTGGCTTGAGGTTGAAAGGCACTACTTACTGCAAATGGTGGCTTGTGTGGTTTGCTTGAAATTGAATGGCACTACTTACTACAAATGGTGGCTTGGGTGCTTTGGCTTGAACTTGAAAGGCACTACTGCAAATGGTGGTGGGTGCTTTGGCTTGAAAGACACTTCTTACTGCAAATGGTGGCTTGGGTGCTTGAAGTTGAAAGGAACTACTTACTGCAAATTGTGGCTTTGGTGCTTTGGCTTGAAGTTGAAAGTCACTACTTACTGCAAATGGTGGCTTGGGTGCTTTGGCTTGAAGTTTAAAGGCACTACTGAAAATGCACTTACTTCCTGTTTGCACTGAATATTGATTTAAGATAAAATGCTACCACTTACGGCTGTGATTTTTTGCCATCTTACTCAGTCCCCCCTCCGCCGAGCAGGTGCAGATAATTATTCCCATCAATGAAAAATAAAAGTGTTATTAGTGTTTAAAAACTGTTGAGAATCTCTCTCCTGTCAATCACGCCCTGAAAGCCACACCTTTTCCGGTGGGAGGGGGAGGAGTTATAAAACCCGGAACTGTGGGAGGTCATGACTCTGGGCTGTGAATCAACTGAACACACTGAATGTCTACTGAAGTGTGAGTTTGGTGTTTTGTGTGGTTTTATGGTGGTTTCACCCTGCATGAAATGGTATGAAGCTGGATTTGAATTTGGTGGAATTCGACCCTCCTTGAAGTGGAATGAAATTGCTCTTGAATTTGGCGACCTTGCATCCTGCTTAAAGTGGTATGAAACTGCACTGAATTTTGTGGCCTTGCACCCTGCTGAAAGTGGTATGAAACTGCACTTGAATTCGGTGGCCTTGCACCCAGCTTGAAGTGGTTGGAATCTGCACTTGAATTCGGTGGCCTTGCACCCTGCTCATAGTGGTAAGAAACTGCACTTGAATTTGGTGGCCTTGCACCCTGCTTGAAATGGTAGGAACATGGATTTGAATTTGGTGGCCTTGCACCCTGCTTGAAATTGAATTTCAAGGAATAGTCATGAGTCAACTGCCAGCCCACCAGCCGTGAGTGAGCTGCCAGCAGATCAGGCTTGAGGGACTGAGCTGCCACCCCAAGAACCCATATCAGCACTCCAGAAAGCCCCCCCATTGGCCACCATTATTGGAATTGGTGGTGAGGTGGAATATTGCGTCGGGGGACCAGCCCTCCCGTGTGAACATGTGACCCAACGGGTCCCACTTAGTCTAGTTTTAGGTTATAAATCATTTTTATGTTAACAAACGAATGTGGCATGAGCGCTTGTCCCAATAAATATATCATAAACCATTGTTTAGGAAGGAATTGCAGATGCAGGTTTAAACCGAAGATAGACACAGAAAGCTGGAGTAACTCAGCCGGACAGGCAGCATCTCGAGAGAGAAGAAATGTGACGTTTCGGGTCGAGACCCTTCTTCAGACTCTTCAGACCCGAAACGTCACCTATTCCTTTTCTCCAGAGATGCTGTCTGACCTGCTGAATTACTCCAGCATTTTGTATACTATCACAAACTATTGTTTCTTGTTTACATCTGCAGAATATTTCTGAATAAGTAAGTTTAACATGAACATCATTATACAGAATCTACAGCACGATATTTCTATTTAGGATTTGCATGTTGTTTACAGAATAGGACCAGTGTTATTTAATGAATCAAAAAGCCCATGACTAACTGGTAAATTTGCTTGAAATGCAGGTAGAATCCCAACTTCATGTTTGTATCTTTGGTTGCAGCACACAGGCAGTGGTAATAATTTAGTCTCTTGGTTCAATGTATCAACAACATCAGTATTGTGGCAGGCTAGCTCCAGCTAAAGTTAAACTCTACAGCAAGTTCAATCTGTGAGCAAAATGATTTTGACCAGGAGAACATTCTTGTAAGTTCATTAATAATAGGAGCAGATTTAGGCCATTCAGCCTACCATCTATTCTGCCATACAATCAAGGCTGATCGATCTCTCCCTCCTAATCCCATTCTCCTGCTTTCTCTCCATAACCCCTGACACCCGTACTAATCAAAAATCTGACTATCAGTACCTTAAAAATATCTATTGATGGTCTCCACAGCCTTCTGTGGCAATTAATTCCACAGATTCACCACCCTCTGATCAAAATAAATTCCTCCTCAACCCCTTCCTAAAGGCACGTCCTTTAATTCTGAGGTTATGACCTCTGGTCCTGGACTCTCCCACCAGATCGGAAGCATCCTCTCCACATCCACTCATTCCTGGGATCATTCCCGTAAACCTTTCTCAGATATGGGTCCCAAAATTACTCGCAGTACTCCAAATGCAGCCTGACCAGCACCTTATAGAGCCTCAGCATTCCACTGAAGGAGGGAGAGTTGGGGTGCTGTGCCTGTGCATGTTGCTCCCCACAGTGTAATTATGAGAAAGGTCGCCAAGTGCGTGTGTGTCGGCTGACCTTTCACTTGTGTTCAGTTATTAGATGGCCCTTGCAAGTGATGCAAAGGAAGTTGACCCTCCGAGGCCCTATCATGATTGAGATCACAAGCATCCAAACAAAGTTGACCATTTCCATCTTGAATATGCCTGCACAAAACACACCCAAGTGCAAATCCATATCTGGGTCCTCTGCAGCAGAATCCATGTATGCCATTGCACTATGATGTGCTGGAATCTAGCCTATCATTACCTCCTTGTCTGTCTAATGGGGTATTTATGCCCAATGTCCACGTTGATGGATGTTCTGCTGACCTTTAGTGATGGTCTGTTTTCATTATCAGTGTTTCTTTACTGCTCCCTGGCCAGGATGAAGCTTGTGACAGTAGTGGGAAGAGACTGGAGAAGCTGGGTGTTTTCTCCATGGAGGAGGATAAGAGGGAGCAAAAATAAGGTCTATAAAATTATGCTGATATGGGTAGGTGTGACTGCAGGAACTAGTTCCCCCCATCGATGGTAGATAAAACTAAAGAGCATCGGTTTAGGGCAAGGGGGAAGAGATTTAGAGGGCATCTGGGGGTGACATTTTCACCCTGAGAGCGGGAACGATTATAAGGCCCTGCCTGAGAATATGGTTGAAACTGGTTCATCGACAAAGGGGACCATGAAATGACTGGAGAGTCGATTAAAGAAAGATGCGGGGGCTCTCTTTGAAGCTTTCCGAATAATGAAAGTGGAGTGAGTGTGGAGAGAATATTCCCACTGGAGGGATAATATAGGATTAGAGGGCACAGCCTCAGAATAAAAGGATATACCTTTAGAAAGATGAGGAGGAATTTCTTCAGCCAGAGCATGGTGAATCTGTGGAATTCATTGCCACAGTCAGCTGTGGAGGCCAAGTCTTTGGGTATTTTTAAAGCAGAGATTGATAGGTTCTTGATTAGTAATTCTGTCAGAGCTTACTGGGAGAAGGCAGGAGAATGGGGATGAGAGGGAAGGACAGATGAGGAGGATAAATGACTAGCAAAGTATTAGACAACGTTCCACATGGTAGGCTGCTCTGGAAGATAGATCAGCCATGATTGAATGGTGGAGTAGACTCGATGGGCCAAATGGCCTAATTCCGCTCGTATGTCTTTTCAACATGAAAATCCCAAACCTTTTATACCCAGATTAAAAACCAGACGGTAACCAGGGAGCGAGGAGGACCATTCGTGGATAAAGGAGGAATGTGTTTTTGGAGGTAGACAAAAATGCTGGAGAAACTCAGCGGGTGAGGCAGCATTTATGTAGCGAAGGAAATAGGTAACGTTTCGGGTCGAAACCCTTCTTCAGACTGAAGAAGGGTCTCGACCCAAAACGTTGCCTATTCCTTTGCTCCATAGATGCTGCCTCACCCGCTGAGTTTCTCCAGCATTTTTGTCTACCTTCGATTTTCCAGCATCCGCAGTTCTTTCTTAAACATTTTGTTTTTGGGGTCTGGTAGTTGAGATACTGGACAAGAACTTTGTTTACACCAAGGAGAAGGACATGGAGGGCAGTGAGATGTGTATGGAGAATACTGATATGCAGGGGTAGTTTGAGAGTGAGAGGGAAGAGGTGTTGGGGCTCTAAAACTGCGCTGATTAAATCCCAGGATGAAATGGGAACATGAGGATGGTGGGTATATGGAACATAGGTATAAGGAAGAAGCTGCCAGAGGACCTAGTTGGAGCACATACAATTACAGCATTTGAAAGACACTTGGATGTATACATGGGTAGGAAAGGTTTAGAGGAATATGGGCCAAACATGGGCTACTAGTGTAGTTGGAGCAAGTTGGCCGGTGTGGGCAAGTTGGGCCGAAGGGCCTGTTTCCACACTGTATCACTCTGACTCTAAGTTCTAGGTAGCTCTCTTTTTCTTGCTCATGTGTGGGTCTTATTTAGAGTATGTGTAGCAATGTTTTGAGTTTTCTTACTGATTTGACTTCTGTTCTCTGCCCACTCTCCCTGTTGCAGGGTTGCCGTGCCATGGCAGTGGTATGATTAGGAGTCTTGCAATATTCATTATTTAAAGTTCCTCCTCGATTCCTGATCTATCGTAATCAAGATACGAGAAGAAAGGAACTTTATTGATTACATTTTCCAAATCACCCAAAACCAAAATCAAAAACAAGACGAGAAGTGAAATTACTTTAGGGATCTACAATATGTATGTCTTAAAATTAATTGATAAGGTTTTTAGTGTTTCATAGGTTTCTTAAGAGTTTTGATGAGAAATACTCCCTAGCTGCAATGCTTGCAGTGCAATAGAATAGCATGTCTCCACATTTCACAATAGAATTACTTTCAGAGGCAAGGTGCAACACATTGTCACTGTGGTCTCACCCAATTAGCACTACTGATGAGGGATGATCTTTTAAGCAATAAGCTTCTAAACAGTGTGCTAGTATGTGCTTTTCAAAGGAATAGCGTGTCCTGATCTCTTGTTCCTGTGGGAATTACAGTGGGGGGTCTGATTTAGCATAAGGATTTTCAACCAGCAAATAGCACTGTGATGGGTTAACAGTGGCTACATTCATTCAGCGGGTGCCGTATAGTGCTACAATGCAGGAATACAGTTGACAGAACAAATCACTAAGTATGAGAAATTGTTGCTTAGTGATGTTTTGATGGGGCTATGTGTCTACATTCCGTACCCCTTGGAAATTGCAAGATTCTGTGCTTCATTGTAAACGAGCCCTGTTTATTTGTCTTGACATGTTTGCTGCCTTTGGCGGTGTTGTTACATATTTCTGCTCGAAACTTCTTCTCTTCAGTCCGTGGGGCTGCTGTGCCTGTTTCCGAATGGCCTACTCCTGCACCTAATTTCTATGTTTCTATGTTCCATCCCTCTCACTTGTCGTTACACAGCTAGAGATTTTCAAACTCATGAAAATATGCAAATTACCAACCTACTTTCTGAGTGAACAATGGTGCTCTGCTCCTTGTTTTGTGTCTATTAAACCAAGAAGATGTTGGGTTGGAATCATAGAGTAATTCAGCACGGAACCAGGCCCTTTGGCCCAACCCATCCATGCCAACCAAGCTGCCTCATCTAAGATAATCCCATTTGCCCACATTAGCCCCATTTTACTCTGAACCTTTCCTATCCATATACCTATCCAAGTGTCTATCAAATGCTGTTCTAGTATCTGCCTCAACTACCCGGAGACCATGTGGCGACAGCCTAGTGGCCTGTAGTCGCCAAAAAAATTGCCTAAGCTTAAGCCTTCTTTATATATAAAATCTATATTATTATGAATGTGTATATATACACACTAAATTTTTGTTTTCTCGGTTATTCTATTGTTTACAGTGTACTATGTTTACATATTCTGTTGTGCTGCTGCAAGTAGGAATTTCATTGGGACAAATGACAATAAAATACTCATGTCCCTTGACCACCCTATCTATCTGTGGCGCACTTCTAGTGAACCATGTACCTGTACTCCCAGATCCTTCTGCTCTACAACACTCCCCAGTGCCCAACCGTGCACTGTGAGGGCCTGCCCCAAAATGCAATACCTCACACTTATCTGTATTATACTCCAGGTTTGAATTTTATCATTTAACCAGACCCCAATTTGTTAAGGGTTGGAAACACTTTCAATGTAGACTTATTGATTTGTAAGATTTTAAGTACAAACTTTGCTGAGCCATCACTGATCTGTTAGAAGTTATTGCATTTGTGCAACTTAATGGCAATTTTTGATGGAATAAACTCTTGGTTTCAGGTGTACTAGTCAGGCCCAGTGTGGCTAAACAAAGCAATGATTGTGTTCGAACAGATCATTATGAGAGTACTTGAGTCTCTAAGCTTTAAAGATGAAAAAGAAATATTAATAAAGTCTTACGGCTTTTCTGTGATTAGTAAGCGAGTCTGATGAAGGGTCTCGATCCGAATCACCACCCATTCCATCTCTCCAGAGATGCTGCCTGTCCCGCCGTTACTCCAGCATTTTGTGTCTACCATTAGTAAACATGTATTTTTTTTATTCACAAGTGGCCAACATGTTGAAGTGAGGAAGATCAGCAGTAATTCACTTAGATTAGCGTATTATAGTCAGAATGGCTGGAAGGCGGGAATTTACACAACACCACAATGCCATCTCACACACTCCAAACCACTTCATTGTCAAAAAAACATTTTGTACAGTAAAATGTAGATACAAAGAACTACAGATGCTGGTTTATGAAAAAAATAAACAAAGTGCTGGAGTAGACAAAAATGCTGGAGAAACTCAGCAGGTGAGGCAGCATCTATGGGGCGAAGGAAGCAAAGGCCTATTTGCTTCGCTCCATAGATGCTGCTGCACCCGCTAAGTTTCTCCAGCATTTGTGTCTACCTTTGATTTTCCAGCATCTGCAGTTCCTTCTTAAACAAAGAGCTGGAGTAACTAGCTGGACAGCAAAGTGGGGCAGAGGAAGTCACTTATGCCGCAGAGATCTGGGTTCAATCCAGATTAATGACTGCTGTCTGTACGGAGTTTGTATGTTCTCCCAGTGACTGTGCAGGTTTTCTCTGGGTGCTCCAGTTTCCTCACATATTCCAAAGACCTGCAAGTTTGTAGGTTAATTGGCTTCTGTAAATTGACCCTAGTGTGTAGTATAGAACTAGTATACAAGGGTGATCATTGGTCGGCATGGACTCGGTGGGCTGAAGGGCCTGTTTCCACGATGTATGTCTCAACTAAACTTAAACAAAACTAAACCACTAAACTCAGTAGGTCAATCAGCATCACTGGAGAACGATGGTCGGGACACTTCTTCACACTGATTGTGTGGTTGGGGTGGGAGAGACAGCTGGAACAGGGGCTGGACAAAGCCTATTCATTGACACAAGTGAGGGACGTTTTTCATAGGCAGATGGTGGCAAAGGCCAAAGATGAAAAGACAGAAGGTGTGAGACAAAAAGATTGAAGAGTTTTGATATGTGAAATTATCTGGGGGGGGGGGAGGGTTTTGTAGTTATCTAAAATTGGAGAATTCAAGGTACATACCGTGCATAGGATGCAAGCTACGCAAGCGGAACATGAGGTGTTGATCCTGCAGTTTGTATATAGTCTCACTCTGGCAATGGAGAAGGCCCAGGACAGAAAGGTTAGTATGGGAATGGGAAGAGGAGATGGTTAGCAACTGGGAGATCCAGTCGTCCTCAGCAGAACGAGTGCAAGTGCCCTGTGAAATGGTCACCGAGTCTACACGTAGTCTCACCGATGTACAGGAGGCCACATCGGAAACACAGATGGGATCATGTTGGAGGTGATGGAAATGTCGGAGGATGGAGTATTGGATGTGGAGGCTGGTGGGAAGAGAGGTGAGGATCAAGGGAACTCTTCTTCTTCCATTTGGGGGGAGGGGGAGTGAGAGCAGAACTACAGGACACAGAGGAGTCACGGGTGAGGGATCCTTCTATGACGGCTGGGGAAATCACATGGAAAGCCTCATCTTGGGAGCAGATCCAACGGGAAGTTATGAAATTTAGAGTAGGGGATAACGTATTTGCAAGAGGCCAGGTGGGAGAAAGTGTAGTCCAGATAACTGTGGAAGTTGGTAGGTTTGTAATAGACGTCAGTCGATAGTCTGTCTCTTGTGTTGGCGACAGGTATTCCAGAAAGGGGAGAGAGGTGTCAGATAGTCCAAGTGAATTTGAGGGCAGGGTGGAAGTTAGTAGTAAAAGTGAATGAAATCCATGAGTTCTGCACGAGTGCAGGAGACAGCCCCAATGCAGTCATCAATGTAGTGGAGAAAGGGATGGGCGAAGGTGCCAGAGTATGTTTGGAACAAGGACTGTTCAACGTAACCGACAAAAACGCAGGCAAAGCTGGAGCCCATGCAAATGCCCATGGTTACACCTTTAACTTGGAGAAAGTGAGAGGAGTCAAAGGAGAAGTTATTAAGGATGAGAACATGTTCCGCCAGGCTGAGGAGAATATTAGTCGGGGGAAACTGTTTGGGTGTCTGTTCAAGGAAGAACCATAGGGTCCCCAAGACCTTTCTGGTGGGGGCTGGAAGGGTAAAGGGACTGGACATCCATGACAAAAATGACACACTAGGAGCCGGGAAACTAAAAGCTATTGAAAATTTGAAGTGCATGTGAGGTGTCTCAGATGCAGATCAGAACAGACTGGACAAGGGGACCAGGGTGGGAATAGGATGGAATCAATGTTTTTGGACATGAGTTCCTTGAGGCAGGAGCTGGCAGAAACAATGAGTCTATCAGGTCAATCCAGTTTGTGGATTTTACCAGTGTGAACCTCCCCCCTCACCTGCACCAACCTATCACCTGCCAGGTTTTGTCCAGTACCTCATCTTTTCTAGCTTTCTTCCCCCACGTACAATTATGACTAGTGGGGTGCCGCATGGCTCGGTGCAGGGACTGCAGCTATTTACAATATACATTAGTGATTTAGATGAAGGGATTCAAAGTAACATTAGCAAATTTGCAGATGACATAAAGATGGGTGGCAATGTGAACTGTGAGGAGGATGCTATGAGGATGCAATGTGTATTGGACAGGTTGGGTGAGTGGGCAAATTCATGGCAGATGCAGTTTAATGTGGATAAATGTGAGGTTATCCACTTTGGTGGAAAAACAGGAAGGCAGATTATTTTCTGAATGGGTAAGATCATCTCTGACCCCTCTCACCCAGGCTACAAACTCTTTGAATCACTTCCCTCTGGAAGGTGACTACGGACTGTCAAAGCTGCCACAGCCAGACATAAAAACAGCTTTTTTTCCACGTGCAGTAGCTCTACTCAATAACCAAAAATCTGTAGCCTCCTTTTGCTCTGGTATTTTATTTAATTCACATGTTTAATTAATAATGTTTTATTATTAATGCATTAATGTTTTATGTGTTTCCTAACAATCACTGTATGTCCCGTCATGTGCTGGAGCACCAAGTCAAATTCCTTGTATGTGAATACTTGGCCAATAAAGGTATTCATTCCGCTTTCAAGGTTCAGGGGGCTACTGATGTCGCGACTACATAAAAAGGAAGTTGGGTACCAGGAAGGCTGCTGAAGTGCTGTATCCCACAGCTATGTACAATATACCCACATGATTTAGATTAAAATTAAACAAAAAATTACAACTTTTGGAGATGACACAAATGGGTGGCAATGCGAACTGTGAGGAGGATGCAGAGTGGACAGATGCGGGTGAGTGAGCAGATGCATGGCAGATGCAGTACAATGTGGATAAATATGAGGACATCGACATTGGTGGCAAGAACGGGAAGGCAGATTATTAGCTGAATGGTGTCAAGTTAGGAAAAGGGGAAGTACAACGAGATCTGTGTGTCCTTGCACATCAGTCACGGAAAGTAAGCATGCAGGTACAACAGGCAGTGAAGAAAGCTAATGGCATGTTGGCCTTCATAAAGAGAGGAGTTGGGTATAGGAGCTAAGAGGTCCTTCTACAGTTGTACAAGGTCCTGGTGAAACCACACCTGGATTATAGCGTGCAGTTTTGGTCTCCTAATTTGAGGAAAGACATTCTTGCTATTGAGGGAATGCAGCCTATGTTTACAAGGTTAATTCCCGGGATGGCGGGACTGTTATATGTTGAGAGAATGGAGCGGCTGGGCTTATATACTCTGGAATTTAGAAGGATGAGAGAGGATCTTATTGAAACATATAAGATTATTAAAGTGTTTGGACAAGCTAGAGGCAGGAAACATGTTCCCGATGTTGGGGGAGTCCAGAACCAGGGGCCACAGTTTAAGAATAAGGGATAAACCATTTAGAACGGAGATGAGGAATCACTTTTTCACACAGAGAGTTGTGAATCTGTGGAATCGGGGCTAGGTGGAATCGACTTTGGGGAAAGAAGGCAGGCACGGGTTATTGATTGGGGATGGTGCCATGATCACAATGAATGGGGGTGCTACAATGAAGGGCCGAATGGCCTCCTCCTGCATCATGTTTCTAGGTATTTGCTGCCTCAGAAGACAGTGAAGAGGCCAATTCTCTGGATGCTTTCAAGAGAGAGTTGGATAGAGCTCTTAAAGATAGTGGAGTCAAGGGATATAGAAGCTGGGATGTAATGTTAAAATTGTACAAGGCATTGGTGAAACCAAATCTGGAGTATGATGTACAATTTTGGTCACCCAATTATAGGAAGGATGTCAACAAAATAGAGAGAGTACAGAGGAGATTTACTAGAATGTTTCCTGGGTTTCAACAACTAAGTTACAGAGATAGGTTGAATAAGTTGGGTCTTTATTCTCTGGAGCGCAGAAGGTTAAGGGGGGATTTGATAGAGGTCTTTAAAATGATGAGAGGGATAGACAGAGTTGATGTGGACAAGCTTTTCCCTTTGAGAATAGGGAAGATTCAAACAAGAGGACATGACTTCAGAATTAAGGGACAGAATTTAGAGGGGAGATGAGGGGGAACTTTTTTACTCAGAGAGTTGGTAGCGGTGGTAGGAATAAGCTTCCAGTGGAAGTGGGGAGGCAGGTTCATTTGTATCATTCAAAAATAAATTGGATAGGCATATGGATGAGAGGGGAATGGAGGGTTATGGTATGAGTGCAGGCAGGTGGGACTAAGGGAAAAAAAGTTGTTCGGCACGGACTTGTAGGGTCGAGATGGCCTGTATCCGTGCTGTAATTGTTATATGGTTAAGGGATATGGGAAGAAGGAAGGAACAGGGTACTGATTGTGGATGATCAGCCATGATCAGAGTGAATGGCGGTGCTGGCTCGAAGGGCCGAATGGCCTACTCCTGTCTATTGACTAGAAACATCACCTCATGTTCTCCACAGATGCTGCCTGACCCGCTGAGTTACTCCAACACTTATTTTTACACTGTTTGTCGACAGTTTGTGCATAGCAAGATTCCACAGTAGCACTGTGATTACAACCAGATAACCTGTTGTAGTGATTTTGCTTATGAGATAAATACAGATCAACATGTTATGATCAATTGTGAGCCCGTTACAATATATCTTTTACGTCCTTCCAAGAAAGTATGGGTGCTATGGTTTAGGATTTCATTTCAGATTCAGATTCAGATTCAAACTTTATTGTCATTGTGTAGTGTACAGTACATTTAGAAAGCCAACAGCATGGACAGTGCAACGGACATTCACTACTGCACTTGAAGTCTCAGTTGTGGGGCGTTTGAAGCCCTGGCCTGGATGCTCCATGGTAATTGTGACACCATATTATCCACAACCGATGATTTGTTATATTGCATTATGAGAACAGGTGTAACTCAGGATGTACTACAGTAAGAGCCATGTTGAATTTTAGTGCTGTATAACAGGGATAGATCAACAACATTTCATCGTTGTATTACAGTGAAAGTTAAATGTAATCCAGTGGTAGAATTTAGTCAATTTGGCATTGAGGGCAAAAATGACTAAACTATAATCAGTCTGAAGAAGGGTCTCGACCCGAAATGTCACCTATTTCCTTCACTCCATAGATGCTGCCTCACCTGCTGAGTTTCTCCAGCCTTTTTGTTTGCCTTTGATTTCTGCAGCATCTGCAGTTCCTTCTTAAACTAACTAACAAGGTAGCTTTTGATGCAGAACAGGGTAGAGGAGGGATTACAAAGGCTATCATGGACAGCTGGACAATATTGACTGAATTTTCTGCTTTCATAATTAAAAAATGTTTTATAATATTTGCAAAGTGGATTATTCAGTGTGGGGGATGCAAAGGGAAAAATTGATATAAATTATTTATAACATATTTCATACTAGGATGAGATGTAATCTTTGTGATAAATATAGCATTCTAAGGGGCTGGCACTGTGTAAAACCATGAAATTTGGGAACCGGAATAGGCATTCACCCCTTCGAGCCTGTTGTGTCACTCGGTAGGGTTCCTCAATCACTTTCCTATATTTTCCTCCTGATCCTTAAAATCGATCTCTCCCAGCCTTAAATATGCTCAATAACTGTCCCAACAGCGCTTTGTGGCAACGAGCTCCATAAACTCATAATTCTGGGAGAAAAGAATCCTTCCTCAAATCAGCCTTAAATGAATGCCCCTATTTTGAGACTTTTGATTTGGACCCTCCCATGCAGAGCTGCTGCTTCACAGCTCCTGACCTCGGGTGCTGTCTGTATGGAGTCTGCACCTTCTCCCTGTGATCTGCGTGTGTTCACTCTGGGTTCCCTTGTTTCCTCCCTCATATCAAAGTCCTGCGGGTTTGTAGATTAATTGGCCTCTGAAAATTGCCTAAGCAAGATTCATACCACTGGCTTGTAAGCTAAAGGAAATAAACTGTTTGACTACTCTTGTAATTTCCCACCTGTTAGTTTTATAGTCAATTACGGGCTAAGAATCTTAGAAACATAGAAACATAGAAAATAGGTGCAGGAGGAGGCCATCCGGCCCTTCGAGCCAGCACCTCCATTCATTGTGATCATGGCTGATCATCCCCAATCAATAACCCGTGCCTGCCTTCTCCCCATATCCCTTGATTCCACTAGCCCCTAGAACTCTATCTAACTCTTAGATCCATCCAGTGACTTGGCCTCCACTGCCCTCTGTGGCAGGGAATTCTACAAATTCAAAAAGAAGATCTGAGAATAGTAAGATTGTGAAGAAACTTGAACTTCCATATGACCTTGATAGTATGAGGCTCATGGGAGCAGAGGGCACGTCAAACTTTTTTTTTTGCTCATCGTAACTCCTCATCAATTATCAAGATCAAACTTCAAACTACAAAGTTCTTGTTTAACCCTTACTATTTTACAATTCGGAGTCACGTGAGTGACTACATGAAGATTTCAAGGCTCTGTGATGCGGACGCCGGTTATGAATCCCTCAGGGTGCCCACACACTGAATGGATGCGTGTAATAATTAAAAGCATTCAGACATTACGTAGTTAAGTAAAGACACTGATGCTTTAAATGAAAGAAAAGCCCAGGAGCAAAAAAAATCTTCAGCCTACCCTCTCCCCTCCCAACCTTGGGGGGAAAAATAAGAAGGACAGAACTTAAAAGTGGTACGTGCAAAAACACCCCAGTACCGTGGTTACAGGGTTTGCCCATCAAAAACCGGTGGACCGTTATTTCTTATTCGTCTTCATCCTGCAGCCACTAGGATGTCGTCAAGGGGCACGTCCATAGCTCTTGCTGCCGATGTAGATGCAGCCCTGGTGGAGTGAGATTTAACCATATAAACGTTTACTCCTGCTACCGCTATTACCTCCTTTGACCATCTGGAGATGGTTTGAGTTGACACCTTCTGGTGTTGCTTTTTATGGCTGATGAGGACGGATTGTTCTGAGCCTCTGAGGTTCTCCATAACTCTCAGATAGTGGTGTTAGTATGTTACCACACACACAACCGTTGGTCCTCTGGATATGCCAAGAACTGGATCTCCATCCCTGGCATTCCTGGCCTGCTCTGTTTTATCAGGTTCCTGATTACGAATGTTATGTTGTTCATATTGGTGGTCACATTGTTCATATGTCGTCCAACCGTAGCTTTTGCCGTGTCTGGACTCTTTGTCAGCATACCACCTTCAGGGTTAGTTATAGGCGGTCCCCACTGTCAAAGTAGGGTTAGTACCATGCTCACATCCCATGTGTCCATGTACCTTGGCCTTGGAGGTATTAAATTGTAAATTCCCTTCATGAATTTTGTTGTAAAGGGGTGCATTCCTATCGACCCGTGCCCTGCTTGCAATATATAGGAGGAGAGTGCGCCTCTGGCACTATAGATTGCATTATAACTTTGTTTATAGTTATAGTACAGAGTTGATAGGAACTCCAAGACATCCGTTATCCGAACTGTGTTGTATTTGTTCGGACAGTCCTATGCCTTGAAATGGCCTCCTCAGAATCTGCAGACCAACAAGTTAATACGTTCATGTAGTGGATGATTACTCTCTGTAACTGGGTTCACTAGGAGGTCCCTGCTCTTGGGTACAGCCATAACTGGCTGGACTATAGTTCCCAAATTATTAGTTTTTGGGAACCAGGCTTGAGTAGGCCAATCTGGCACTACCAATATGCCTGTGGCTTAGTCTTGCTTGATTTTGGTCAAGCTTCGGTTTGTGAGACAAATTGGCGGAAAGCATACATAAACATTCTTCCCCAATTGAGGGAGAAAGCATCCACTGCCTTTGCTCCTGGATCCAGCTCGCAGGACACATATCTGGGTAACTGATGGTTTAGTCTAGATGCAAACAGATCAATATCTGGTATGCCAAATCGTGTAGTTATTTCGTTAAATACTGCCTGATTCAACATCCATTCTGTGTTGTTATTAAACATTCGTGATCCAGCATCTGTCACCGTGTGTTATATCTACCTCGTAGATAGACCACTGTTACCCAAATATTCCTCTCGATACACCAGTGCCAAATGAGGTTCGACAATCTGTCGTAAGATACAGATTTTCCACCACCCTTGTTAATGGATATATGCCACCGCAGTGGTGTTATCAATCTGAATTTGAACAAGCACCGGTTGCATATTGCTACAGAGAACCTTGAGTCCATATTGTGCCCCCAACAATTCTGGGTAATTGATTCCATGTGTTGGGGAATACAGACTCCTGCTCATTCCATCTGCCCCCACAGCTCTAGACTGTGTTTGTAGCTCCCCATCCTTAGTCACTTGCATAGGTCTGAAGAACCCCTGATAGCTTTCGAGCAAGATTTCCCTTGAGCTGTCTCCCATTCATTATCCACCATAGTTATTCAACAATGGCCTCTGCTGGCAATCCATAGTTTGCCAATTTGGCCTGCATGGAATCTGAGTGTTCGTTCCTTTGCTCACTGTAAATTCTGGTAATGCAAAGGCCCGTAACGTACTGCTGGAAATGCAGCTACTATTTGCCAATTACACTCGCTGTTTGCCTGATAGATGGCTAGTATTTGACTATCAGGTCATAGCAGGCTTAATTAAATATTGTTGCTTGCCCCTAGGCAAAGTTCCCAACATATTTACTGTTTTTGATAGTAAATTCTAGGTAATCAATTACCCTTGTAGGTGTCAATTTTGATTTAACTGGATGGATGAGGTAACTAATTCTTTCAAACAGGGTTTTGGTTTGCTTTGACTGATGCTTCTGCCAATTCTTGGTGACTCCAAAATGAAAAATGTCCTCCAAATATGCCATTACTATGTGGTTCTGAGACCTTTGTAGACCCAGAATTGGTTTCCGTAGTTTAGTCAATAGTCTAGGAGCTGAGGTCAACCCATTTGGCAGAGCCATGCCATCCAGTTAAACTTCAAATATCTCCTGTTCTTAATGAATAGACACCAAATAGTATGCATCTTTGAGGTCGATGCATGCCATGTGACCATTTTATAGGAAACTCCTATAAAACAGTTGTTAGACCGTAACAAAATTTGCTGTTTCTAAAAGTCTGTACTGCACAAATGAGTTAAACCTGGATGAAGTGACATCCTCCATCTGTCACCTGTCCTGAAAGGCAATCCTGCCCAAAATACTGGGCCTGCCTTGAAGACAATTCCGGTCCGAGTTCCAAGTGTGCTTGGGACCTATGTATGTTGTGCAGCAAACATAATCACATGTTAGTATCTGTTTTTTTAAAACAGATCTGAAATTCATGTTATTGTCATTTTGAACAAAAACACAATGTAACTGGTCCACAATCCCTTGTTTCAGTAAACCCAGACCCACCTACCTCCATGGCTACCGGTGGTCTTGTGGTAAGCCCAAAGGCCCCTGATGCGGGTTCCTTTTCTCTCCTTGATTGGGAGTAGGACTGGTAGGGAGTGTAGATTCCATGTTGGTCTGAAAAAAACCTCATAATACTGAGCCTGCCTTGTAGGACAATTCTGGCCATAATTCTGAGTCTGCCTTGAAAGACGACTAATCATATTTCCGTGCCCAGCTTTCAAGCTACCACCGGCTTCAGTGAACCGCTTACCCCGTATGGAGGTGTGGGGTGTGTTGTCGCCTACTGATGATGTTTTGCTTGTCGTTGGTACCTTGATTGGTCCAACAGCTTTTGCTTCCTTCTTTTGGTCTTACCTGAAGAGAGGATTCGGCGGCTGGTTTCTTCAGTCACCCTGATAGTGCTGTTACCTTGCCGGCATTTGTAGCGTGCGGATATTCTGCCAACTGCTGGCTCTTGAGGCCATATGCATGTGCTTCAGTATGTTCATACTTTAAATTCGAGATCAGTTACCTACTGATCACTCACACACCCCTCCACTGAGAGTGAGATTTGTAGGCAGTCCTCAAAACAGGTGCTGCCACAGGCCCCTGAGGATACCTGTGCTGACATGGCCCATCCAGCTGACCTAAAGGAGATTCTTGCTTTGGGTCAGACTGAAACTGACCATGAATGCTCCTCTCCTCAGAGCAGGAGACATTTGCTAGATCTCCATCCAGGGAAGCACCCAGTGGAACCTGCATGATTGCAGAAGTACTTCTTTTCTTTTGTTTGTATGGAAGCTTATTATTCATTTTATGTCAAGCACTTTGGTGTCAATGCGAGTTAACTTAAACAGTGAAAGTAAAACTTACTTACTTACTTCCTTTCTTCTGTTTGTCCCTGGGAAGGTTCCCCCCCCCCCCCCTGCTTTTGAACTGATTCAGTGTGGTTTCTTCCATATGTACTTCCCCCTCCAATGGGGCAGTGGTCAGTGAAACCGCTTACCCCTATGGAGGTGTGGGGTGTGTTGGTCGTCTACTGAGTGAACTCTCCCCTTGATTGGGAGTAGGACTGGTAGGGAGTGTAGATTCCATGTGGGGCTGCCCCATGTGCGAGGCTCCCGGCACTGCTGTAGGCCCCGGGCTGACACAGCTCCCTCCTTTGGGGCAGGTCATTGTTGGAGCAACTTCTCCAAAAGTTGCCCCATGTGGGAGAGTCCTTCCGAAGACTCCTGCCGGTTCTGCCGGCGCTAATGTCGGGAACAAGACCGTCACCCGCTACTGGAAATGCTGCGGTCTTCGGCAGCCGACTTCCCCGCGGACCGTCTCCTCGACATCTGGGCCCTGAAACTACAAAAAGCTTCAAGCCCGAAAGAACGCAGGTAAGTAATTCAACTTTGCTTACCTGCCCATCCCGACGGGCTGGGAGGACACAATGCCTCTGCCAGTCCGTCGCGCGCGTTGCGTTCAGACGTAATGACGCAGACGGGCGGCCCTTCTTCACTTAGTCACTCACGTGACTCCGAAGTAAAATTGTATTAATCACTGCATTGTATCTCGCAGGTAGTGTTTTTTTTTACCATGGACCGTATCTTAAGAATATCACATTAAGTTTACAAAGTTCGAGAAACTTGCAAAATAATTTATGAGTACATCTGATGCTTTGTGCCTTTGTCAGCGCCCTCTATGTGGCCACTCTTTGCATACCTCGCGTACGCAAAACATAGACTCTCACTGTGACATGTCACATGTAATAATAAAGTATCATTCATTCATTCACATACAATACACAGTTGGGAATTAAAATTCTATCTAATAATTAGAGACTAGAGCTGTTTCTTAAATGGATTTTGTTCAATTTTTTGGTGAAATTACAATATTACTTAGGTAATTTACCAGAAACCGTATATAAGGTAAAGCACAATAAAGAGGTGCTTTAAATCTCTTTAAAGTGAAGCATTTTTAATGGGTAGCTGCATGACTTGGAGTGACCACAATCTGGAAAGTGTGTGATCTAGTGTGTAAGTGTGTCCCACAACCATTTCGGCCTTTTCAAACTTTATCCAGTAATGTCATACAGTATTGTACAAGGACTAGAGGGTGTGAGCTATAGGGAGAGGTTGAGCAGGCTGGGACTCCATTCCTTGGAGAACAGGATGAGGGGTAATCTTATAGAGGTGTATAAAATCCTGAGAGGAATAGATCGGGTAGATGCACAGAGGCTCTTGCCCCCAGAGTAGGTGAATCGAGGACCAGAGGACATAGGTTTAAGGTGAAGGAGAAAAGATTTAATCGGAATCTGAGGGGGAACTTTTTCACACAAACAGTGGTGGATATATGGAAAGAGCTGTCAGAGGAGGTAGTTGAGGCTGGGACTATCCCAATGTTTAAGAAACAGTTACACAGGTACATGGATAGGACGGGCTTGGAGGGATATGGACCAAACGCGGGCAGGTGGGACTAGTGTAGCTGGGACATGTTGCCGGTGCGGGCAAGTTAGGCCGAAGGGCCTGTTTCCATGCTGTGTCACTCTATGACTCTAAATGATTGACATCCACATTGATCTTGCAATTTTATCTTACTAAAGGGCCTGTCCGACTATCATGACCTAATTTTGCCGAGTTTGCCCTTGACTCATACTCGCAACATGGTCGTCACAAGGTCATAGGAGGTCATAGGTAGGTCGTAGCAGGCCATGATGCTAGTCGTAGGTACTCGTGGCATCAAGTAGGTCGGTGCGTTTTTCTAGCATGATGAAAAATGTCCACGAGTAAAAAAAGTTGTGAATTAGGTCATGAAAGTGGAACAGGCCCTTTACATAGAAGTTGTAGAGGAAGTCTCTCTGGCATTTATTTATATTGTGGCTAATCCGACTCAAAACTCAACTCTATACCTATCTATCCTGAGTTGTCTTCCACATCTTAGCAGAGCAAGAATCTAATCTTCCACTGCCCTTTGCAGAAGAGAGTTTCAAAGACCCTAACTCTCTGAGAGAAAAAATAGTCACCTTACATTTCATAAATGCTGACCCTTTATTTTGAAACGGTGACCTCCAGTTCTCAATTCTCCCACAAGAACTTTGCAACAATCCTGTCAAGATCCTTCAGGACCTTATATGTTTCTGATGGAGAAAAAATGAAAAAAGCAAGCATGTTTCAGGTTGCAGAGAAAAAGGGGCAGGAGAGAGGACAAAGGCGATGTATGGAGACATCGTTCACAAATGGTGTAAATATTGTAGTTGCTGTGGCAGCTGAGAGGGTGAGGGTTTGTTAGTTGGAGCTGATAGAGAGAGTGAGGAATGAAGACATGAGAAGGTGGAGGGGAGGAGGGGTGATAATGCAGGAACTGTGAGATATGATACACTGAGAGAGAACACTAGAAAATGCCCAGGAGGTTGCACAGCAATGCTGTGGAGAAAGACAATCTGTGACACCATAACAAGTTGACATCCTTTCATCAGTTCTGACATAAACTGGAAAGGCTGGTTGTCGGAAATGTTATATTGAGTGATGAGTCCTGAAGGCGACGGCAAGCCTCATTGGAAGATAACATGCTATTCCTTGAACCTTTGGGACAAGATGTCACCACCCGCCATCAGCCACCAACCTATTCAAACTCTCTGTCTTCAGCCTCTCACTGACGTTTTCTTTCTAACTTTCCATGTTCTGAGAAAAGTACTCAGTCTGGATCATTAACTCATTATATATCTCTCCACAGAGCGAGGCTGAGCCACTGAATATTTCCAGTATTTCCTATTTTTATTTAGAAAGAATTCTATCTTTAATGTAGTGCCACACCATTAACATTATTCTGCATTAGCTCTATATTAGACACTCCCTTATTTCAAATCCATCTTCAGTACCTTGTCAGAAGGTGAGATACTGTGCCTGGAACTTACATGACAAGCCATTCTCTCAGACAGCACCTTGGAGCATTTTTCAATTTCTTTCAAGCCTCAATCTGCTGGTATCAGAATTCACAAAACAAGTTTTTGAATTTCAAGATCCATCTGTCCACCACAATTAAGGGACGACCCGGCATGGGGAACCACCGTGGGGGGGGGGGGGGGGGGGGGGCAACAGAGGATCCGCCATCGGGGGACCACCATGAGAGGTCGGGTAGAACAAAGGAGGACCTGAGGTGGAATAGTTTGTCAGCACCCTTTATGTGGTGACTCTTTGCATACCTTGGTAATGCAAAACAAAACATCTCACTGGGACTTGTCACATGGGACAATAAAGTGTTCATTCATTCATCCATTCATTGAATTGATTGATGGCACAAGGACAGAAGCTGTTCCCATGGTCAAAGTTTTGCAGAACTTTGCGGCTCAGTATAATTGTTGTACAGTGTCACCATAGCAATGGATTGCAGGTGGATGAGATTATTTGAATGAAACATTCCATCAAAGACGTTTCATTTTGGAGGAGATTAAGAAAGTTACATCTTTCAAATAGAAATGTATATTTAAAGATAAATATCTATTGCAACTGTTAAACACAATTATGAATTTAATCTGAGTGCAAAAATCCCTTATGTTTATAACCACTGGTGATTGAAAGAGCTGTGGTGTATGTGTCTGAGAATGCAAGACCCTAACTAGGAATCAGATTCTAAAAAGGCTGGTAACCTTCTTAAGATCTTATTTATTCATCTGGCATGAATAAGGATAAATGTATTTTGTCGAATCCCTTAAATATATTTTTTGGTTGCAGTCGTATATAGTGATTCAGAACAGAGAAAGTACCAGGGCCTCAGTCAGGTAGATTGGAAGATCAGAAGAATTATTTGTGGAGCAGGAAAGTAGGAGCTACAGCTGCACCAGATAGCCTCCCCAACTCAAATGGACCTTTTCTGGGATGGCCTCTGATTGTTCTTCATTGAGATTTAGAATCTTTGCTTCATACAAACAAGTGTGAGATGTTGCACTTTGGGAGATTAGAATCTAAGGTTAACGGCAAGACCCTCAACAGCACAGAGGGATCCAAGGGTGCAAGTTCATAGCTCACTGAAGGTGGCAGCACCAGTAGACAGGGTGGAAAGGAAGATGGATGGTATGCTTGCCTTCATTGGTCGGGGGCAGGAAGAGTCAGGAAGTCATGATGCTGCTCTATAGGACTTTGGTTAGGCTGCATTGGGAGTCTTGCATGCAGTTCTGGTCACCCCCTAGCAGAAAAGATGTGCAAGCTTTAGGGTGGGTGCAGAGGAGGTTGACCAGAATACTGCCTGGGTTAGGAGGTGTCAGCTACAGGGAGGGTTTGGATTGACTTGGGTTATTTTCTATGGAATATCAGAGTTCGAGCAGAGCCTTGATAGAACTATGTAAAATTATGAGAGGCAGAGATAATTTGATAAATGAGCCCTTTTCCCAGGATGGGAATGCCCAGCACTAGAGGGATTAGCTATAAGGTGAGTGGGAAAGTTTAACGGATATGCATGGGGCAGGTTTTTTGCACAGGAGACCTGTAATGCATTGCCAGAGATCGTGGTGGAGGCAGATACAATATTGATGTTTAAGAGCCTTTCATATCAGCGGATAAAAGTGCAAAGAATAGAGGGATATGGATCATGTACAGGCAGATGAGATCAGTTTAAATTGGCATCATGCTTGGCACAAACATTGTGGGCTGAAGGGCCCGTTCCTGTGCTGTACTGTTCTATATTTTATCTACTGTATGTACTATGTACAACACAATATTCATAAATGCATGCAGAGACAAGTGAAGTAAGTGTTCCTGAATGGATGTTGAACAATAAATAGTGATTTCTTCACGAACATAGCAGCTGTGTTATATATTTTAAGCCTGATGTACAGTATAAGCTTGGGACAGTTTTCAGTGTGTGACTTAAAAATGAAACTTTTTAGATTTATAACATTATTTAAATCTTCAGCTTTCAAATCCTTCCACGTTTTTTTCTGAACACCTTTGCCATGATTTCTAAAAATTCAGCCACATCATAAGTTTGGGGCTACGAAGATGATTGAAGATATTTCATTTTCTGAAATGTTCTCCTAAGTCTGTATTAACTTGTTTTTGTTTCGTGTGACCATTATTTCAAAATACATGCACTAATGAAACAGATGTTACCTAATTGAAAATATGCTGCTCTTCCCCAAACTACCATGTAATCACAGTATTTAATGGGTGGTTAAGCTGATCAAAGTGGCCTTATTTATCATAGCACATTCACATTCAATAAAATAATGTGTCAATTGAACAATAGAACATTGGAAAACATTTGTTACAAGATGAATGGTGGTAGCATCAGTACATAAATAGCTAATAGAACCAAGTTGCTGACTTTGTTAATTCTACATGCTGGTTGCAAACAACTGCTCATTTATAATTTCTAATTACTTTGTAATTAGGCACTGGGCCTGGTTAGGGTGGTAATTACTGTAGGAGTATTTTACACAGCTCTGTGAGCATTTGCCTGTATTAATCGTTCTTACACACAAACACATTTCTGCAAAGTGTCTTAGAAGGCGATAAGTTATTCATTTTGGATTACTGTTTAGTTTAGTTTAGTTTACAAATACAGCGTGGAAGCAGGCCCGTCGGCCCACCGGTTCCGCGCCGACCAGTGATCCTCGCACACCAAAACTATCCTAGACACACTAGGGACAATTTTTACATTTATACCAAGCCAATTAACCTACAAACTTGTGCGCCTTTGGAGTATGGGAGGAAACTGAAGATCTCGGAGAAAACCCACGCAGGTCACGGGGAGAACATACAAACTCCGTACAGACAGCACCCGTAGTCGGGATCGAACCCGGGTATCCGCCGCTGCATTTGTTGTAAAGCAGCACTCTACCGCTGCGCCACCATGACATATTCAGAATAATATACTGCAAAGTCCTATTTCTTTGCAAACCAAAATAGCCATACAATATACACTGGCTTTAGTCGAAAAGGTGCTGAAAACACCATTAATAAACAAACGTGTAACATTGCCTGAAAAGATTAAAAAACGGCTTAATGTTTTCAGAGATGCTGGTACATCATAGTAGCCATCAGAAAAAAGCACTATGTTTAGTCATTTTTTATTTATTCAATTACGATGCAAAATTTGTTGTTTAAATTTAGCTCTGGTCTTTCCTGATATTAAGTGCATTTTAAGATGGCACACCTCCAACCACGGTGCAATTTTGCTGGAATTTAGGCAAATTTAGGGTGGTGGAGACCAAGTCAAGTTGGTTGTTTTTAGTTTGTTGCTGTCAAGTTTCTTGAAATAGATAAAAAAATGCTGGAAGCATCTCGGGAGAGATGGGTGACAACTCTGAATTCTGAAGACATTCTGTAACGTCACCCATTTCTTCTCTCCAGAGATGCTGTCTGTTCCGCTGAGTTAATCCAGCACTTTGCATCTATCTTTGGTGTAAACCAGCATCTGCAGTTCCTTTCTACAAGTTTCTTGAGTGTTGTGAGAGTGCTGGAAACTAGAGAGTACATCATCATGCTCCTTTCCTCTGCTTTGTGGAAGGAAAGAAGGTTTGAGGTATCAACTTGTAAGTCTCTCTTTGCAGAATATTCAGTCTCTGATTTGTTCTAATTTCACGGATAATCCATTTCAGTTTCCAGACAATAGTAATTTTGACATGAATGTTACCTGACTCATTAGGAGAATGAAAGCTGGTGTAGGCCAGGCAGTACCTTAAGCCTGCTCTGCCACTTTATGAGATTATAGCAGAACCTGACAGGGCATCAACACTGCTTTTCAAAGAGTCAAGAGTATTTGATTGTCAAATGTACCAAATGGAACAACGAAATTCTCACTTGCAGCATCACAGCAGCTTTGTAAATACAGTATTCAATAGATAACATAATAAACATGCGGTTCAGTAAATTAAAAACAATACAATATAGTGCAAAATAAAATAAAAACTAAAATTCCTTAGTGTAACCAAGCCAGTTTGTAGTTTGAAGTTTAGTTGGTGTTTGCAGTGTTCAATAGCCTGCTGATTGTTGGGAAGAGTTGATCCTGAACCTTGAGGCCACAGTTTTCAGTGTACCTTCTACTCGATGGCAGGCATGAAATGAGTGTGTGGCCAGGTGGTGTGGGTCCTGGATGACTTTTTGAGGCACTGCCTCCCCGAGATCCCAACAGTGGTGGGGAGATCAGTTCATGTGATGGACCGGGCAGCCTTTGCCACTTTTTGTAATCTCCTTCATTCCTGGGCCTTTGAGTTGCTGAATTAGACCATGATGCAACCACAAAATATGCTCTCTGCCTTACACCTGTAGATGTTCAAGAGTGTATTCATCGACATACCGAATCTCCGCAATCTAAAGACTTTAATGGGCTTTATCTGACGATTGCATCAATGTGCTGGGTGCAGTACAGTTTCCCAGAGATATGCATGCTCAGGAAATTGGTTGTTGATTCTCTCACTGAATGCCGTTTAGTGGATCCTTCTCTTTCCTCTTCTAAGTCACCACCCGACTTCTTGCTTTCACTGACATTGAGAGCAAGGTTACTGTTCTGGTACCATTTAATTAGACGATCTCTCGCTCTCATCGACTCATGACTATCTGTGTTTTATCTATAAACAGCGGTGTTGTCGGCAAATTTAAAGATGGGCTTGGACACTCATGGCTGTAGAGTGAGTAGAGCAGGGGACTGAGCACACAGCCTTGAGGTGCCCCTGCACAGACAGCTATCGAAGAGCAATTGCTGGTGCCAACTCATACCAACTGTATTCTGTTTATGAGGAAGCTGGGGAACCAGTTGCAAGGGTGTGTGTGTGTGTGCACAAACCAGTTCCATGAGCTTGGTAACATCTTTGGAGGGGATGATGGTTTTCAACACTGAGCTGTAGGGGGTCAAAAGATTTTGGGGCATCAGGGAGCAGGCTAAACACCAAAGAGTATGTAGCTTTCAAAGTCACAGTGTTAAGTGGCTGGTCCAGTTGTCTTTTGGTTCAGTGGCAAAGCTGCGGGTGTTTTGATGGTGTTTACTCAGGTAACGTGGATATCAAGATTAAGTGGACAGGCTTTTTTTGCTTGGAGGACATTGCCTACTATTTTTGTGATCCACACTGCTATTGAATGGATTATCAAATGGATTGTACCAATTGTATCAATAATCAATAGAAATAGTGATTATAATTGAAAAATATTCAGAATATAACTTCTGTATAAGCATTATCCTAAGTATCTAATCAATTGTAATCTTGTCCTTCTAGTAATCACTGTTTTTGTTTTTACAGTCTTATCCAATGGTACTACAGTACCGGCCAAGGATTGACTTTGGTTAGACCAGAGCAGCTGTTATCCACTATGGAGGATACTGCACTAAAGTTTACCCATCGACAGTTTGCACAATGAATGGATATATATTGGACTGAATCAGATATTTCGAAATAGAAACAGAATTTGTATCTGTCTACCATTTTTCAGATGTGTTTATTTTTCCCAAGAACAAGCTTGATGCTATTCTGCTACTGGAGCCATGAAACGTCAATGTTCGTCAGTGTGATATTTGTGTTGGAGACTGCAAATAATCACCCCTTTTTTAGCCTGTGAGTTGATAGTCAGTGAAACACTGTTCATGTGTTTAAAAGCCTATGTCCTGAAGTTATACATGTGCTTGTGCTAATGCTAAAACATAGAGCAAAATGACAAATCTAGGTCTACGGCCTTGAATACATTTATATTCCGGTTAAACCATGCATTGACTTTGTTTGTTTGTAGTCTGTTAACTGATCATAAGGACAACCTTTTGAAGCTATTAATGTTTTTGTTATATACCACTGATGTAATCATAAATAAGGAGGTACATTTTGGGGGGGCAAATAACTTGATATCCTGTACCATAAGCATTGATGGTCCATTTCTATAGCTGAAGAAAATACATTGGTTTATGAGCATAAGAAAAAAATAACAACCTGAAGTAGAAAATTATTACTTATTACACAAAAGACCAGAGAGCATGGATCAAAAATTGATTCATTCCAATATGGAGGAACGTAGCCTGGACACCACTAAAAATAATTGGACTTCAAAGTCAAATTCCAGATTAACAAAATAATTATTCCACCAAGTCTTGGGGAAAATCTTGATGAATCTGTTTGTTGCTCATGTCAAATTTCAGAGTGAGATCTCTCAACAGATTATTACATTGAATTTGTATTTGTCTTCTAATCCGTGTGCGCTTGCATGGAAATGAGATGGGTGGATTTTGGAATCCTGCTAGTTTAGAATATCATGAAGATTACGTTGATTACGAAGATCATTGATTTGACAGTGAAAGAACGAACAAATAGGTTTCCTCCTTCATATTTGCTAAAATAAAGTACTTTGGTAAATACAAACCTGTTATAAATAGAATATCTTGCCCCACTCAGTTCACCTCCTTGACAATCAGATGTATTTGTATTGGCAATATATGATAGACAACATTATATAATTTGTATTATATTACACCTGTCCAACATTGGTTTAGGGATCTTTGATACAATTTTGGTATGAGATCTGTGAATTCATCTGTACTGAATTGAAACCCTGTGATGCAGACTATGAAAAAATGCAATCTTGTTGCTAAATTAATATATAAAATAATAGCTCTGGCAGTATGACTTCGAAACTATTGAGAATTGTGATGCTGGTAATTTTACCTCCCAAATGCACCTACAAAAGCATAGCTACTCAATAATGTCCACAGTCTAATCAATGAGTGCATATGTTGAGTGTCCAATAGTGAGGAAGAAATCTGCGTGACTTTGCGTTTAACCTTAGAGGTCTATTGTTTACACAAGTGTAGTTTTATTTGTTATTGTAATTTTATATTCCATTAGACAATATAGAGTTTTTAAAAGTGAACTATAATATATATTAGCATTGGTCAAAATAGTAAAGACACTGAAAATAATGTTCTTTACTACACTAAATTTCTGATTTTCAATTATATTAGAATTAGTTGAGTCAAAAGGAATTGGAATTAGCCAGGGTGTTGGACAATAAACCAACATGTCGACATAGCACTCTTTTACCTGTTGTTTAAATAATTAACATTTCAAATAGGTGGAATAAAATCTCTGTACAAAAAAAATTCAGAAAATAAGGTTGGAATTCAGCATTCAGCTCATTATTTCAGCAATAGGAACTTAGTCATACAACACGGAAACAGATTCTTCAGCCCAAATTGTCCAATTCGTCTTAGCCCCATCTAAACTTTACTCATGTATCCACCTATGTCTCTCTAAATCTTTCCTATCTGTGTATCAATCCACATGTTTTTTAAATGTAGTTATTTTATCTGCCCCTGGGGTCTGAAGAAGGGTTTTGGCCCGAAACGTCGCCTATTTCCTTCGCTCCATAGATGCTGCTGCACCCGCTGAGTTTCTCCAGCAATGTTGTGTACCTTCGATCTTCCAGCATCTGCAGTTCCTTCTTGAACATTTTATCTGCCTCCCCTGGCAGCTCATTCCATATACAAATATGGACTGCTGTCTGTGTAACAGACCGCTGGCTGTGTGGAAAAAGTTGCCCCTCAGAATCCTATTAGGTCTTATCTCTCTCATCTTAAACATATGCCCTCTAGTTTTTGTTTCCCCCTACTCTGGGGAAAAAGACTGCAAGGAATAAAATCCTAGCCTGCCCAACCTATCCCTACAGTTCAGGTCCTCAAGGCCTAGCAACATCGTAAATCCTCTCTGCAGACTTTCTAGGCATCTTTCCTATGGCAGGGAGACCAAAAATGATTCACAATTCTCCAAGTGTGTCCTTCCAACTTGTTCATGATTTTTGTTTCTTCTAGTCGTCTGTAGTTAAATAGACCCAGGCAGGCATTTAAGTGTCATCTCACATAGTCAGATATCAATTGTATTAAAATATTACGTTGTTGAATGATTTGAGCAGTGTTAGTTTGCAAGAATTTGTACCTGTTAAAATGTAATACCATCTTTGCAATGGTGTCATTTTCAAAGTGTTACATTCCACTGTTTTCCCCATTAACTAAACTTTTCTGAACTTTTCCATCATGTTTGTAATGCACTCTAAAATACTACACTGAACTTCGCCGTTGAAGAAAAGGTCATTTTGCTGCGGTTAGGAAATGTCCAAGATCATTTAATGACAAATGAATAATTAACTTGAAGGCCATTGATGAAATCTTGCTATTAAAATGTAAATATTTTTGTAAAGAGAACCTATTGTAATTGTTTGCATACTGATGTTAATAGTATTTTATGTTTTGCAAAAAAACTGTTTGGAGAAGCAGTTCTATTTTTTAATATGTATTTGCTGCAGGCATACATTCCTCTTGAACCATGTATGGGTTTTAGTGAATGTTCTGTATATTTGCAGTCACGCTGGGTTGAGAAATTAATACTGTGTCAGAAAATTGTATCAATTGAAGCACAATTCACCCAGTCTTGTAGTGGTTTGCTAATTAAATGAAGCAATAAAATGTATTAGTAATGAAATGCTGTTGTTAAAGATTTACTGTGGATCTGGACTGCCATTGTCATTAAATCAATGAGTTGAAAATTGAAGTTTTTAAAACATTTGTAAGATGCACTTTTGACCATTTTTGATTGCTGAACACATTATCTTGACCTTTAATTTATAACGAGGCTACTTTTTGCAATATTAAAAACATCTTTGCACAAACTTTTTCACAAGGATAATACATCGAAGAGAATTCAGAGGGTGGATACATATTCTTGAGATTATGAGTTTGGAGGTCATGATCTTTTAGTAGATTGAGTAAAATGTTTTTCAGCAGTGTGGTCAATCCATATGATGATTTAGTAGAGATAGACACAAAAAGATGGAATAACTCAGCGGGTCAGACAGCTGGATAAAAGGATTAGGGGACGTTTTGGGTCGAGACCCTCCTTCAGACTTAGTTAACTTGTTCTTTCGAAGTAAATAATAAAGCCTAAATACAGGCCCATCAGTGATCATAAGATGTTCAAGAAGGAACTGCAGATGCTGGAAGATCGAAGGTACACAAAAATGCTGGAGAAACTCAGCGGGTGCAGCAGCATCTATGGAGCGAAGGAAATAGGTGACGTTTCAGGCCGAAACCCTTCTTCAGACTGATGGGGGGTGGGGGGGGGGGGGGGGGAGAAGGAAGGAAAAAGGGAGGAGGAGGAGCCCGATGGCGGGGGGAAGGGAGGAGACAGCTCGAGGGTTAAGGAAGGGGAGGAGACAGCAAGGGCTAGTAAAATTGGGAGAATTCAATGTTCATGCCATCCGGACGCAAGCTACCCAGGCGGAATATGAGGTGCTGTTCCTCCAATTTCCGGTGTTGCTCACTCTGGCAATGGAGGAGACCCAGGACAGAGAGGTCGGATAGGGAATGGGAGGGGGAGTTGAAGTGCTGAGCCACCGGGAGTTCAGGTAGGTTATTGCGGACTGAGTGGAGGTGTTCGGCGAAACGATCGCCCAACCTCCGCTTAGTCTCACCGATGTAAATTAGCTGACATCTAGAGCAGCGGATGCAGTAGATGAGGTTGGAGGAGATACAGGTGAACCTTTGTTGCACCTGGAACGACTGTTTGGGTCCTTGAATGGAGTCGAGGGGGAGTGATCATAAGATAGTTAGTCTACTCCCTTTTTACAATGGAATGTGCAGAATCTGAAAATCTCTTCACACATGTCCAAAGATGAGTCCAGTCCCAAGTTGCCACTTTTTTTACTGAAAACAAGAATGCTACTGGAAAGCAAAATTGACCCTGCCCATCTTATTGATAAAAAGGTATGAACATGTCAATAATTACCAGAACAAGCCTTATAACAGTGGTTTATTTCTGGAAAACTGCAACATCTTTCAAGTTGATGAGTTTCAAGAAGCTGGGATCCCAGCAAGGATTTGGAAGCAAAGTACTATTCTACATGTTCAGTACTTTTCACACTTAACAAGAACATAAACCGTATTACATTGAGTTTTGTCAAGGGATCAAACTCTCCATTTGATTAAATCAGTGGAGCAGTTACATTAAACTGTGTAATTCTATTTTACTCTGAGCTCCAGGCTAAACTAGAACCAATCGTAAAGGCAAGTCTTCAAGGACACCTTCAATGTATTACATTTAAACCGCTTCTCACAACTTCTGAAAGTCCCAAGGCATTTTACTGCCATTAAAAGACTGATGTAATATAATCCTTGTTCTAAAAATGCTACAGCCAATCAGTACAAGGCAGTTTCCAACAAACAGTTGTCTTGCAATAAAGATGATCTCTTTTTACTGATGTTGATTGAAAGATAAAGAAGTGTCTGGAGTGTCTGGGATATCTCTACTTTGATATACTGCTATAGTATCAAGTCAAGTCAAGAGAGTTTATTGTCATGTGTCCCAGATAGGACAATGAAATTCTTGCTTGCTGCAGCACAACAGAATATTGTAAGCAAAAATACAGAACAGTTCAGTTCAATATACACATAAATAAGCAGATAAAGTGCAATAGGCTGTTACAGTTTAGAGTCTGTTTGTTGGCAAGTTTAATAGCCTGATGGCTGTGGGGAAGCAGCTATTGAACCTGGATGTAATAGATTTCAGGCTCCTGTACCTTCTGCCGATGGTAGTGGAGAGATGAGTGCGTGGCCAGGATGGTGTGGGTCCCTGATGATGTTGGCTGCCTTTGTGAGGCAGCGACTGCGATAGATCCCTTCGATGGTGGGGAGATCAGAGCCGGTGATGGACTGGGCAGTGTTTACAATTTTCTGCATCCTTTTCCGCTCCTGGACGCTCAAGTTACTGAACCAAGCCACAATGCAACCGGTCAGCATGCTCTCTACTGTGCACCTGTAGAAGTTCGAGAGAGTCCTCCTTGACATACCGACAATTCTCTACAATTTAAAAGTTTGCCTCAGACCCCGGCTTAACATCTGAAAGAAGTGATTTCTGATAGAGCAGTGCTCATTAATGTTGGTCTAGAGTATCAATTTAGTTTATTGCCACGTGTAACAAATTACAGTGAAAAGCTTTTGTTACATGCTATCCAGTCAGCGGAAAGACAATACAAGTCAAGAGTGTTTTATTGTCATATGTCCCGGACGGGACAATGAAATTCTGACTTGCTGCAGCACAACAGAATAAGTGAATATGTAAACATTGTATATAATGGGGGGAAAAAAAGAAAAAGTTCAATAAATAACAAATATAGTGTAAATAACAAATAATAATAGTCTTTTGCAGTTCAGAGCTCAGAGCTTATTCGTTGTAGTGTTTAATGGCTGTCGGGAAGCAGCTGTTCCTGAACCTGGACGTTACAGTTTTCAGGCTCCTGTACCTTCTTTCCTGATGGCAATGGTGAGATGAGTGTTTGGCCAGGATGATGTGACCTCTTAATGATGTTGGCTGCCTTTTTGAGGCAGCGACTACGATAGATCCCTTTGACGGTGGGGAGGTCAAAGCCAGTGATGGACTGGACAGTGGACACAACTTTTTGCAGTCTTTTTCATTCCCGGACTTTCAAGTTGCCGAACCAGGCCATGATGCAACCAGTCAGAATGCTCTCTACCGTGCACCTGTAGAGGTTTAGGAGAATCCTCTTCGACATGCCGAATCTCTGTAATCTTCTCAGGAAGTAGAGTCCAGGAAAGATCTTCTGATGTATGCACGTCCAGGAATTTGAAGTTATTGACCCTTTCCACCATCGTCCCATTGATATAAACAGGAATGTGGGTCCTCATCCTTCCCCTACCAAAGTCCACAATCAGTTCCTTGGTCTTACTGATGTTGAGGGCCAGGTTATTGTGCTGGCACCATTTGGTCAGTCGGTCAATCTCACTTCTATACTCTGACTCGTCCCCATCTGTGATTCGTCCAACCACAGTGGTGTCATCGGCGAACTTGATGATGGAGTTCGCACTATGTCTGGCTACATGGGTATAGAGTGAGTAAAGCAGGGGGCTGAGCACGCAGCCTCCCGTACTAATTGTTACTGAGGATGAAGTGGTTCCTCCAATTTGAACAGACTGTGGTCTGTGGATGAGGAAGTCGAGGATCCAATTGCAGGGGGATGCGCAGAAGCCCAGTTCCGTGAGCTTGGTAACTAGCTTGGAAGGGATGATGGTATTAAACGCCGAGCTGTAGTCTATAAACTACGGTATGACGTAGGTGTTTTTATTGTCCAAGTGGTCCAGTGCGGAATGGAGAGCCAGTGAGATCGCATCCACCGTTGATCTGTTATGGCGGTATACGAACTGTAGTTGGTCGAGGTTCTTGTCGAGGTATGAGTTGATGTGCACCATAACCAACCTCTCAAAGCGCTTCATCAACACAGACGTTAGTGCCACTGGTCGATAGTCATTGAGGCACATCACCTTACTCTTCTTGGGCACCGGTATTATTGATGCCCTCTTGAAGCAGGTGGGAACCTCAGACCTCAGAAATGAAAAGTTGAAAATGTCTGTAAATTCTCCAGCCAGTTGGTCTGTACAGTTGGTCTGCTTGAGAACTCAACCGGGTATACCATCAGGTCCAGATGCTTTCCGAGGGTTTACCTCCCTGAAGGATCTTCTGACGTCGGCCTCTGTGACTATGACTGTAACACCGTCAGGGCGAATAGGGGCTCAGGAAGGCACACCAGTGTTCTCCCTGTCGAACCGTGCATAAAACGCATTGAACCCGTTGGGAAGTGAAGCTTCGCTGTCGTTTGAGCCGCCTCCTGATTTCGCCTTGTAGGAAGTGATGGCATTCAAGCCCTGCCACAGTTGCCGAACATCCGTCTCATCCTCCAGCTTAGAGCAGAAGTCCCTTTTGGCCTCTTTGATGGCCTTACCATGATTACAATCGAGCCATTACAGTATATGGATACATGATAAGGGAATAACGTTTAGTGCAAGGTAAAGCCAGCAAAGTTAAAGTAAGAAACGCTGCCGTAGGAGCAGAGATCCAAGAGTGTGCATAAATGATTGTAGATCTGCTTCTGTGGCTAGCGTGCTAATAGTCGCCTGGGTTGTGCACTATCTTTGAAGCATCCAGTCCAGATATATGCACATACATTTTTGTAATGGAAATTGAACCCATAACGCTCAGCCACAGAGGTCGCATATTGCCAATTAAGCCAAGACAAATAAATCTCAGTTCCTGAACAAAGTCGGAAAAACCCCATCTATTCCAAACTACCCCAGAGGTTATTACTTTATATAACAAATAGAATCCTGGTCCTCTGATTTAAACAGCCAATCCAGGAGCCAATTACAATACATCATCATCTCCTTTTGAAATGACCTTGTGCTGAATTTCAAAAGTGAAATACCACGTTCATTTGCACCCCTATATCTATCTATACATAACTAAAACTCTGATCTTGTTACCTTCCGGTTTGTGCCGTTTTTCTATTTGCGCAAAAACGGTACGCGATAGCGCTACGATTTTTCGCCAGCTCACTCACCATTCTCCTGTGCTGCGAGTGCACCACATATCGTTCTGAACTGTGCAAAATGCAAAAGTTATTAAGTTTCAAGAATCGTCAAAACCAGCGGAGCGGAGTGAGTAGACTATGGAGAGCGGGTGGCGTCTATGTCTGCGCCTGCGTCGACCACCACTACAAGCTGGGAGCTGCTGACCGGGTCCGGGAGAGTTGCTGAGTAGAGCCGGGATTCGTTGAGTGGAGCCGGGAGCCGTTGAGTGGAGCCGGGAGCCGGACGCCACTGAGTGAGGCCGGGGCCCAGGCCGGGAGCTGTTGAGTGCAGTCAGAGCTGGAGCTGGGATCTTTTGAGTCCGGCCGTAGCCGGGAGCCGCTGTGTGAGGCCGGGCCTGGGAGCCGTCCCTGTCCCAGGCTGCAAGATGCTCCCCATCGGTCTCCGCCTGAAGCCGGTGGGGAGAAGCAGCAGTAGGCCACTGCAGCGGTAGGCAAGACTGCGATAAGCCACACCAGCGGTAGGCCACGACTGCGATAAGCCACGCAGGCAGCAGCAGTAGACCACGGCAGTGGCAGCGGCAGGGATGGGCAGTGGCAGGGCAGGGGTAGGTAGTGGCAGCAGTAGCGGCCCCCCCCCACCGGCCCTCGACAGGCCCCTTCGCCAGAGGCAGGATGCTCCCCACCGGTCCCCGCCTGATGCCGGTGGGGAGCGGCAGTGGTAGGCCATGGCAGCTTTTGGCCACAGCAGCGCTCTCCCACATCCGCAACAGGCCCCGCCTGAAGCCGTCCCTCTCCCCCGGCTGAAGGACGGTCCCCGCCGGCCCCCACCTGAAGCCGTCCCCGTTCCCCATCCCCCGGCTACAGAACGCTCCCACAGGCCTCTGACTGAAGCCTTCCCCGTCTCCAGCTGCAGGATGCTCCCCACCCCCCCCCATCCCCCCCCCCACCACCACAGTCCCAACCCTCCCCCCACCGGCACGCGACAGCCCCCGCCTGAAGCCATCCCCCCCCCCCCCTCAAATTGGCCCGCGGCAGACCCCACCTGAAGCTGTCCCAATCTCCTGGCTGCAGGACGTTTCCTCCCCACTGGCCCTCAACAGTCCCTGTCTGAAGCCGTCCCCCTCAGCCGGCTGTACAACGCTCTTCACCAACCCCCACTTGCCCCTTACAGCCCCCGCCTGAAACCGCACCCCTACCCCAGCTATAGGACCCCCCTTCACCCCCGGCCCCCGACAGCCCCCTCCTAAAGCTGTCCCATCCCCCGCTGCAGAATGCTCCCCCCTCCACTGGTCCCCGCCCGAGGAAGCGGTAGCTGTAGCGGTAGCGGTAGGCCACAGCAGCGGTAAGCCACGACAGTGATAGGGAGCGGCAGGGGTATGCAGCGGCAGGGGTAGGGAGCGGCAGGGGTAGGGAGCGGCAGGGGTAGGGAGCGGTAGGCCATGGCAGTGCTCCCATTCCTCCTCACCGGCCCCCGATAGGTCCTGCCTGCAGCTGGCTCCCTCCCGCGGGTGCTGGACGCCACCCCTTCACCTACCGGCCCCCAACAGCCGCCGCCTTAAGCCATCTGCATCCCCCGCTGCAGGACACTCACCTCCCACCCCCCACGGCCCCCGCCTGAAGCCGGTGGAGTGCCACAGCTGTAGGCCACAACAGCAAAAGGCCACGGCAATGGCAGCGGTAAGCAGCAGCAATGGGATGCCAGGACAGTGATAGGCAGCGGTAGAACAAGGCAGTGGCAGGTCATGGCAGCGTTACCCCCAACCTTCGGCCCTGGACAGGTCCTGCCTGAAGCCATCCCTCTTCCCCGACTGCAGGATGCTCCCCACCGGTCCCTGCCTGAGGTAGCAGCAACGGTAGGCCACGACAGCGATAGGCCACGGCAGCGGCAGAGGTAGGCAGCGGTAAGCCATGGCAGTGACTGGGGTAGGCAGCAATAGGCCACGGCAGTGCTCCCACCCCTCATCACCGGCCCACGACAGCCCCTGCCTGAAGCCGTTCCCCTCCTCTAGCTGCAGAACGAATGGACTGAATGAATTTCATCTTTAACGTTTAAATTGTTGTTATATTTTAAGAATTATTCAAATTTTATGATTTAACTAGACTAAGTGGGACCCGTTGGGTCCCATGTTCACACGGGAGGGCTGGTTCCCCAAAGCAATATTCCACCTCTCCACCAATTCTAATACTGAACTACTATCTACCACTTTTGTGACCCTCGGACTATCCTTGATCGAACTTTGCTGACTTTCCTTGTCTTTCTGCTGACAGGTTAGCACGTAACAAAAGCTTCTCACTACCTCTCTGCACGTGACAATAAACTGGTGAACGATTACTCTGTGTAAAAAAACTGGCCCTGCACATTTAATTTAGTTTAATTTAGAGGTACAGTGCGGAAAGAGGCCCTTTGGCCCACCGAGTCCATGTTGACCGGCGATCCCCGCACATTAACGTTATCATACACACATTAGGGTCAAATCACAAAAATACCAAACCAATTACGGCATCGTGGTGCAGCGGTAGAGTTGCTGCCTTACCAAGCCGACCGTGTCCTGCCTGTACGGAGTTTGTACATTCTCCCCATGACCTGTGAGATCTTCGGTTTTCTCCCACACGCCAAAGACGTAGAGGTTTGTGGGATAATTGGCTTGGGTTTGTATACTTGATATAAGTGTAAATCATCCCTAGTGTGTGCAGGCTTGTGTTAATATGTGGGGATCGCTGGTCGGTCCGCACTGTACCTCTTAACTAAACTAGGCTAAATATTAGCCTACAAACCTGTACGTCTTTGGAAAGTGAGAGGAAACCAGAGAACCCAGAGAAAACCCGCGCAGGTCACGGGGAGAATGTAAAAAACTCCGTACAGACAGCACCCGTAGTCAGGATCGAACCCGGGTCTCTGGTGCTGTAAGGCAGCAACTCTACCGCTGCACCACCATGACACTCCCCTTAAAACTCTCCTTAAAATATCTGCCCCACTTGAGAGCATATGAGGAGAGTTATCAAGCCACATCATTCCCCTAAGGATTAAACCCCTATGTGAGTTTGGACTATCCACAATAACATAGTTATCTCCGGCATCACTTGCAGCAGTGCTAATTCCAGGCAAGATTACCATGTGTCCAATCATTCATCAAGATGCTGATGCAATATAGAACTTCAGTTTTGGTTCTAGCTGAATCCACTGAGCAAGGAGCCATCTGCACAGGACATTAGCTTGAGACTTCAGCGTTCTCTGTGAGTCTGCCCCCTACTAAGCACTGCTCAACGAGAGGTGCGGCAGGAGCAGGCAGCTATTTCAAGCTGGTAAATTATACATGTCACCCTACCCCACTCTCAAACGATCCAATGGCAAGCTGCAAAGAGGGCTGACCCAAACTGTCCCCAGGTCATCAATGAGAATTTAAAAAAACTGCTGATTCTGGAATTAGGAAAGAAACAGGAAATACTGGAAAATCTTAGCAAGTCAGGCAGCATCTATTGAGAGACAAACAGTCAAAGTTTCAGTTCTGTGATATTTTCAGATCGGAAACGTTGACTATTTCTCTTTGTGCAGGTGCTGCTTGAATTGCTGAGCATGTTGCATTTTTGTCTCAAGGCATCCACCACAGGGCCGGCACTTGTCAATAGAACATGAAGGGCTCCTTCAATGACAAGAGCAGTTTGATGGCATGTATCACCCACTTATCTCCTACCTTCACCCAAGCAGCAACCAAAGGAAGATGGGGATAGAAGTGAAGGTGCTGGAGGAACTCAGCGGGTTGAGCAGCATCAGTGCAGGGAGAGGGGCAGTGGATGTATCAGGTTGGGACTTCATCTAGACTGGAAGAGCAGAGGGAAGTTTGCCAATATGAGGAGGTGAGAGGGGGAGTGATGGGGCAAGAGGTGGCATGTGATACGTGGGTCCAGATGAAGAGGGGTGATTGTCAGACGGAGTCAGGAAAGGGATGATGGGTGGATATAGTGATAGTGTCCCGTTAGTGAGAGATGGTGATAATAACCCACCCAATGTTTCACGATTCACATCCTTACCTATGAGATGCCACCATCTGCAGCCCTTTGCTGCCACCACCTGTCTGTCACCTCCCAGTCTCCGCCACCCGTCCCACCTGACGTCCATCAACCTACCTGCATCCAGATGAAGACTCCTGTTCTGAAACGTCAATTGTGCTTTTCCCGCCCGACCTGTTGAGTTCCTCCAACAGATAATTAGTAGCAACTAAAGGAAGCTCTGGGATACACACATTGTAAACCACACAAAGCGTATTCACTGAGGCAACAGGGATTGATTCATTCCGCCATGCCAAACAGTGTTAGCAGAACTCATTATGACAAAGATTGTTTGTCTTCCCACAGAGATTTAATTAATATTTAAAGAATTAAAAATATAGGTCGTGAATGAATTACTGTAAAACTCTGCTGCCTAGCAGAAGCCACACTTGGGACCAGAGGTCATAGCCTCAGAATTATAGGATGTTCCTTTAGGAAGGAGATGAGGAGACATTTCTGTAGTCACTCCACTTCAAGATAGTTTATTGTCATGTGTCCCAGTATTGTCCCCTCTTTGTCTCCTCTTCATCTCTCGCCTTTGTCTTACTCCACCTATCTGTAACATGAACCCTCTGCACCAGTATCCACCTATCACTTGCCACTTTGTGTTTTACTCAGGATTCCAGAATCTGCAGGACCTTGTGTCACCAGACTGATCCTTCCTCTCACCTCCCATTCCACAACAAACCCAGAGTTCCTGCTGGTTCACAAGCTCCAGGTACCATAAGCATGGACCTCTTTTTTATACTAGACCCTTTTTACACTATAACCTCATCTTTTTATAACTATAAGCCGCATCTCCGACCAGGTAGGGACCCCGAAAAATAGTTTCCCCCCCCCCCCCTCCCCCCCCCCACATAAAAAGACTAGACTTCCAAAACACAAACTTTTTAACACGCTAAAAATAAAAAAAACGGTGAAAGGAAAAAAAGCTGCAGGCAGGGCAGCCATACTCAACGGCGCCCCCATCACTAAATGGCATAAGAACATCCATCAACATAGACATTGGGCATAAATATCCCATTAGACAGGCAAGGAGGTAACAATAGGCTAGATTCCAGCACTGTACTCCACAATTTGAGATTTGTAATAGGAAAAATCTCATGTGGTTAAAGTGCATATTGTCAGATTTTAACAAAGGCCATTTTGATGCATTTTGGTTTCAGCATGTAGAAACTACAGCAGTGTTTATACATAGTCCTCCCATTTCAGGGCACCATAATGTTTGGGACACAGCAATGTCATGTAAATGAAAGTAGTCATGTTTAGTATTTTGCTGCATTTCCTTTGCATGCAATGACTGCTTGAAGTCTGCGATTCATGGACATCACCAGTAGCTGGGTGTCTTCTCTGGTGATGCTCTGCCAGGCCTGTATTGCAGCCATCTTTAGCTTATGCTTGTTTTGGGGGCTGGTCCCCTTCAGTTTTCTCTTCAGCATATTAAGGCATTCTCAATTGTGTTCAGATCAGGTGGTTGACTTGGCCACTCAAGAATTGACCATTTTTTGGCTTTGGAAAACTCTTTTGTTGCTTTAACAGTATGTTTGGGATCATTGTCTTGCTGTATAATGAACCACCGGCCAACGTTTTGAAGCGTTTGTTTGAACTTGAGCTGATAGGATGTGTCTATGCACTTTGGAATTCATTATGCTACTGCCATCAGCAGTTGTATCATCAATGAAGATAAGTGAGCCAGTACCTTCAGCAGCCATACATGCCCAGGCCATAACATCCTCACCACTGTGTTTCACAGATGAGGTGGTATGCTTTGGACCTTGGGCAGTTCTTCTCTCCTCCATACTTTGCTCTTGCCATCACTCTGATATAAGTTAATCTTCATCTCATCTGTCTTTTTCCAGAACTGTGGTTGCTCTTCTAAGTACTTCTTGTCAAACTGTAACCTGGCCATCCTATTTTTGCGGCTAACCAGTGGTTTGCATCTTGCAGTGTAGCCTCTGCATTTCTGTTCATGAAGTCTTCTGCGGACAGTGGTCATTGACAAATCCACACCTGACTCCTGAAGAGTGTTTCTGATCTGTTGGACAGGAGTTTGGGGATTTTTCTTTATTATAGTCTTATTATATTATGTCATCAGATGTGGAGGTGTTCATTGGTCTGCCAGTCCCTTTGTAATTCGTAAGCTCACCAGTGCTCTTTTTCTTCTTAATGATGTAGCAAACCGTTGATTTCGGTAAGCCCAAGGTTTGGCTGATGTATCTAACTGTTTTATTCTTGTTTCTCAGTCCCATAATGGCTTCTTTGACTTTCATTGGACAACTTTGGTCCTTATGTTGATGAACAGCGATAAAAGTTTCAAAGGTGATGGAAAGACTGGAGGAAAGACTAGGTGCTGAGAGCTCTCTTATACCTGCATTAAGGAGGCAATTTTACTTCAGAGTCACATGAGTGACTACGTGAAGACCCTGCCAGCACGCATGATAGGGCTCTTAAAAATAGCAGAGTCAGGGGATATTGGAGAGAAAGCAGGAACTGGGTACTGATTGGGGAAGATCAGCCATGATCACTTTAAATGGCAGTGCTGGCTTGAAAGGCCAAATGGCCTACTCCTGCACCTATTGTCTATTGACTATTGTCTATTGTAATGCTGAGGCTCTATAAGGCGCTGGTCAGGCTGCATTTGGAGTACTGTGAAACAATTTTTGACCCATATCTGAGAAAGGTTTACGAGAATGATCCCAGGAATGAGTGGTTTAACATATGATGAGCATTAGACGGCACTGGGCCTGTACTAACTGGAGTTTAGAAGGATGAGGGGACCCTCATTGAAACTTATCGAATAGTGAAAGGCTTGGATAGAGTGAATGTGGAGAGGGTGTTTCCAATCTAGTGGGAGAGTCTAGGACCAGAGGTCATAACCACAGATGTGTCTTTAGGAAGGGGATGTGGAGGAACTTCTTTAGTCAGAGGGTGGTTAATCTGTGGAATTCATTGCCACAGAAGGTTGTGGAGGCCAAGTTGATGGTTATTTTTTAAGGCAGGGTCAGATAGATTCTTGATTAATATGGGTGTCAGTGGTTATGGAGAGGGGGCAGTAGAATAGAATTATGAGGGAAAGATAGAGCAGCCATGACTGAATGTTTGAGTAGACTTGATGGACCGAATGGCATAAATCTCCTCCTATTACTTATGAAACTTGTCTGGGGTGTGTTAATCAAATATGGCCCAGTACAGTACTTCCTTGGTACTGCCTTCTCTTGGCCTGGCCATTCTTTCTGAAACACCAATCCCTAAGATATATATACATATACATATATATATATATAGTCCTTCCTATGGGCCATATGCAAACCTCATGCACAGATTTCAATTAGAGAATATAGCACAAGATTTATACCCAGGGTGTTCAGTACAGCTCAGTAACAGTATATTTGGCTCTGAGTTAGAAGCTATGACTTCAAATACTTCAGCAAGATTCAAACACATTAGTTAATTTCAGTCGGTGTTGCATTATCATTCGGCTCATTATCATTTGGAAAATGGATATTAATCCCGTACAAATGAGTATTTGAACTTACTTCTAAGCAGCAAAAGTTAACATACTAATTATAACCTGCAGAAAACCTGATAATAGCCAAGTCATTCTGGGAACCAGGCATGTCCTCAATGTTGAAAATAGTTTGTGCAAAATAACAAGCTCACTACAAATATGTATTTTGGACCTGAGTGAATGAACCATGAAATCATGTCTGCACATGAAATTCAAAACCTAGACATCCATTAGACGGTTTACTGGCAGGAATATTAATAGAATTTGGGTCTATTATGCATTCAGCTTAGATATTAAAAAAGAGAAAGATGGCGAATAGTTTAAGAAAGCAAGGCAACAATTTTTCTGAATGGTTGTAATACGAGTCCCTCAAGTTCACATTTATTGTCACATGCACCATTTTGAGGTACAGTGAGTGATATTTGAGTTACCATGCAATTAAAAGAACGCAATACATGATAGAACTTAACATAAACATCCGCCATTGTGATCACTGTGAAGGCCATAAAGTTTATTCAGTGTTCCTCCTTTTTGTTCACCTGTGTTTGGGGCCTTGACCCTCCGCAGTCAGGGTGGATGGAACTTGGAGTTCCCGAATCGGCCACTTTCTTACGGGAGACTGCGGCTTCTAGATGTTATAGGCCGCAGGCCAGAGGTTGGAGCTGTTCTCTGGTGATCCCTGGCTCCAGGATGGTAAATCCACGCCACGCCTGTTGCTGGAAGCTCCGCAGACCGCAGCTTCACGATGTTAAAGTCAACAGGCCGGCGGTTGTAGCCTTCCTTCTGCCTCCGCGATGGAAGTCTGCGCCATGCCGCGCCTGCTGCTGAAGCTCTGGGCCGTCTCCGGGAATGGCCGCACCAATCCAAGTTGTTAGGCGACTAGGAGAAAGGTTGCATCTCTGACGAGATAATTGACTGGAAACGGTTTCCCCCTATTCCCCCCCACCACCCCCACACATAAAAACATACAGAGAAACATTAGCGCGTACATTTAGACATACTAAAAATAAGTTGAAATGATTGACGCTGCTGGCGAGGCTGCCACCCGATTAACGTGGCATGAATCCAGCATCTTTGTTCCACGGGGAGAATGAGGCAACCATGGCTGACAACAAAAGTCAAAGACAGCATAAAGACAAACAAAAAGCTATGTAATATAGCAAAGGGAAGCTAGAGGATAGGGAAGCCTTTAAAAACCAACAGCAACTAAAAAGCAATAAAAAGAGAAAAGATGAAGGTAGGCTATTCAATAATATAAACGAGGATACTAAAGTTGTTTTCAGATATATAAAGAGTAAAGAGAGGCAAGTGGACATCGGACCGCAGGGAAATGATGCTGGAGAAATAGTAATGGGGAACAAAGAAATGACAGATGAACTGAGTACAATTATGCATCAGTCTTCAGTGAGAGCACATGCCAGAAATGTAAGAAGGTCAGAGGGCAGAAGTGAGTGCAGTCACAACTACTGAGAGGAAGGTACTTGGGAAGCTGCAAGGTGTGAAGGTGAAAGTCACCTGGACCAGATGGCCTGCACCCCAGTGTTCTCAAAGAGGTATCTGTAGAGATTGTGGAAGCATTAGTAGATGTGTAGATCTTTCAAGAATCACTAGAATCAGGAATGGTTCTGTCACAAATGTAACTCCACCGTGGGAACGAGGCAAAAGAAAGGAAGAGTTCGGCTGGTTGATCTGACTTCAATGGTGGGTGAAATTTTAGAGTCTGTTATTCAGGTTGATGGTTCGGGGTACTTGGAACCCTTGATAAAATAGGTCAAAGTCAGCATAGTTTTGCCCAGGAGAGATCTTGTCTGACAAATCTGTTGGAATTCTTTGAGGAAGTAAATAGCAGGATAGACAAATGAGAGTAAGTGTTAACTTAGATTTTCAGAAGGCCTTTGATAGAGTGCTGTAAGCGAGGGTGCTAAACAAGATAGGAGCCCATGGTATTAAAGGGAAGATACTAACATGGATAGAAAATTGTCTGATTGGCAAATGGCAAAGAGTGGCAATAAAGGGGGGCTTTCTGGGTGGCTGCCGGTGACTAGTGGTGTTCTAACTAGTCAGTGTTGGATCTGCTACTTGTCACATTATATGTTAATGCTATGGATGATGGATTGATAGCTTTGTTGCCAAATTTGCAGATGAAATGAAGGCAGGTGAGGGGCAGGTAGTGTTGAGGAAATACTGTATTTAACAAGGTTCCACATGGTAGGCTGCTCTGCAAATTTAAATTTCATGGGATCCAAGAAGAGCTAGCTGACTGGATAGAAAAATTGCTTCATGGAAGAAAGCAGAGGGTGATGGTGGAAGGATGTTTTTCAGACTGAAGGCCTGTGACTTGCGGTGTGCCTCAGGGTTTGGTACTGGCTCCATTACTGTTTGTCATTTATATCAATGATTTGGATGAGAACGTACAAGGCATGATTGGTAAGTTTGCAGATGATACTAAAATGGGCAGTATTATAGATAGTGAATCATAAATTGGAACAGGATCTTAATTGGCTGGGCAAGTGGGCTGAGGAATGGTTAATGCAGTTTAATACTGAGGAGTGTGAGGTGTTGCATTTTGGTAAGTCTAACTAGGGCATGATTACACTGAATGGCGGGGCTCTGGGGAGTGTTGTAGAACAGAAAGAGCTAGGAGTGCAGGTACATAGCTCCTTAAAATGGCGTCACGGGTAGATACTGTAGGGTGGTCAAAAAGGCTTTTGGCACATTAGCCTCCATCAATCAAAGTATTGAGTATAGAAGTTTGTAGGCCATGTTACAGTTGCACAAGACATTGGTGAGGCTGCATTTAGAGTATCATGTTCAGTTTTGGTCATCCTGCTGGAGGAAGTATGTTGTTAAGATGGAAAGGCTGAAGAGGAAATTTACAAGGATGTTGCCAGGAATCGAGGGCCTGAGCTATGGGGAGAGGTTGGGCAGGTGAAGGCTGTTCCTTGGAGCGCAGCAGGATAAGGGGTGATCTTATAGAAGTGTACAAGATCAAGAGAGGAATAGATATTGTAAATGCACTGGATCTTTTAGCCAGAGTAGGGGAATCGAGAGTGTATGGAACGAGATGCTGGAGGAGGTAGTTGAGCCAGGTACTATCACAACATTTAAGAAACATTTGGACAGATACATGGATAGAAAGGTTCAGAGGGATATGGACTAAATGCAAGCAGGTGGGACCAGTGTAGATGGTATGTTGGTCGGTGTGGGCAAGTTGGGCCAAAGGGCCTTTTTCTGACTCTAAGCATACAGTCTACAGAAGGATTTGGACAGGTTGGGAGAGTGGGCAGATGGAATATAGTGTAGCAAAGTGTGCAGCCATGCATTTTGGTAGTAGCTATGAAGGCATAGACTATTTTGTAAATGGGGGGAGGATTCAGAATTCAGCAGTGAAAAGGGACTTGGGTGTGATGGTGCAAAAGGCCAATTTGCAGATTGAGTAAGGAAGACAAATGCAATAAAAGCAAGGATGTAATCACCAGTTTAGCAAGTTGCCGGTCAGGCCTAATTTGGAATATTGTGAACAATAAGCAAGTTCGGTATTCCGACTGCACATGCCCAGGTCATAGGTCACTAGGTATAAAACGGTGGTGTTGCATTGTGTGCAGGTTTGCATTTCGTCCGTAGTTGTGGTCGGGGTCGGCTCTCCGATGCTGTTGAGTTATTGTTGGGCCGTTCCCGTCCCCTCCCTGGTGTCCCGATCCTATCCGGAGGTGTCCGGAGTGGCCATGTGCTAGTGGGGCGGCCCCAGACGTGCAGCCGCCCGGGTCGGCCCGACAGCCCTCCACCTCCTCCCCCCCCCCCCCCCCCCCCCTCAGATCGAGATCCTGCTGAAGATGGGCAGCCGCTGGGCGGGTGGCCGACCCGGAGCCGCTGCTGCTGGAGTCGTCCTGGTCGGAGAGGGAGTCTGCGAATGGGCTCCTGCCGGCCATGGGCAGGCCGGTGGACCGCTGGTGCTGTTGGTGCCAGCAGCAGCAATCTCCTCCCCCTCCCTTGCCCAGCCCCAAGCCCAGAGCCCGAGCCAGCTCCAACTCCAGGTCGGGGCTGAAGGCCGCCTGCAGCGCGGCCCAGTCTAGCGCCGGGCCGAAGGAGGCTGGCGCAGGTGAGGCCGGGGCTCTCGCTCCTCCTTGGGGTTGCGCATGAAGCGGCAGCGGGTTACGTGGGGGCAGAAGCCGGTGGTGTGCAAGGTAAGGCTTGTACTTGGGGTGGCGGCTGAAGGAGTGCAGTTCAGCCAGAGCGTGGGCGAACTGGCACTTGTCGGCATAGCGGCCCATTGGGGAGCTGGTTCCTCTGCAGTTGGAGCGGGGTTGGGCTGGAGTTGGTGCTGTCTGTGGGCCTGGGGTCACTGGTGTCGTTGATCCAGGCTGTCGGTTGGCCGGGCAGGAGAGGCGGAGGTGAGCTGGGGTTGGTGCTTCTCCGTGCTGGGCCTGGGGGCCGGTGCACTGTTGGTCCGGACGTCTTGAGAGGGGGGAGGGGACCGGGGATGGTCCAGTGGCAGTTCGGCATCCCTTGCAAGTCTCCCTCTCCCCCCCCCTCCCCATCTCCCCCCCCCAAAAAAAAATCGGACCCAAACTATACTCACTATACACACTACAGTGCTTCGTTTGATTTTTATTTATAGCGTTCGACCTTTGACAAATCCCATGATTCCTTGCAAATTTCGGAATACCGAACTCGCTTATTTTGGCCCCCATATTTGAGGAGGGATGTGCTCGGATACGAGAGGGTTCAGAAGAGGCTTACAAGAATGATTCCAGAGATGATTAGGTTAACGTATGTGGGCCATTTGAAGGCATTGGGCCAGTACTCGCTGGAGTTTAGAAGAATGAAGGGATATCTCTTTAAAACTTACCAAATGGTGAAAGGCTTGCTTAGAGTGGATGTGGGAAGGAAGTTTTCAGTTTAGTTTAGTTTAGTTTAGTTTCGAGATTCAGCGCAGAAACATGCCCTTCAGCCCACGGAGGCCGCACCGACCAGCGATCCCCACACATTAACACTATCGTACACTAATGACAATTTTTAAAAACATCTTTATACCAACCCAATTACCGTACAAACCTGTACGTCTTTGGAGTGTGTGAGAAAACTGAAGTTCTTGGAGGAAACCCACGCAGGTCACGGAGAGAATGTACAAACTCCGTACAGACAGCATCTGTAACCAGGATCGAACCCGGGTCTCTGGCGCTGTAAGTGCTAAAAGGCAGCAACCCTGCTGCTGCACCACCCAGCCGCCCAGACGTGGGAGAGTCTAGGACCAGAGAGCACAGCCTCAGAATAACAGCGTGTACCTTCAGAAGGCGTAAGAGGGGGAACTTCTTTAGCCAGAGGGTGGTGAATCTGTGGAATTCATGGCCGCAGATGGCAGTGGAGGCTGTCATTCGGTACTTTTAAAAAGGAAATTGATAGGTTCTTGATTAGTAATGGGTCAAAGGATACAGGGAGAAGGCAAGAGAGAAGACAGGAAACTTTTCAGCCGTGATTGAATGGCGGAACAGTCTCCATGTGCCGAATGGACTAAATCCACTCCTATGTCTTATGAATTTATGAAAATCCCACTCTTATGATCTTCAATTTGAAAGTGACCTTTTGAGTAACACAAAAGAGAAAAAAAGTGCAGTGAACTTCACGAAAAACAGACAAAGACTGGGTTTTGATTTAGTTCAAAACTAGTTAATCCATTCATCTCCTTTAAACTTTGCCCCTCTCATCTCAAAGTTGCCCTCTAGTATCTGATATTTCCATCCTGGAAAAAGGGTTCTCACTGTTTTATCTAGCTATGCCTCTCATCATTTTAAATACTTCCATCAGGTTTCCCCTGAAACTGCATCCAGTATTCCTGAGAAAGCAATTAAAGTTTGAACTATCTCCCCAGGTCTCAATCTCATGTAACTCCTCTGCACCCTTTCCAAAGCCTCACCATCCTTCCTATAACAGGGCAACCAGAACTGTGCATAATATGCCCTAACCAAAGTGTTATAAACCTGCAGGAAAGAACTGATTTAAATCGAAAGTAGACAAAATGCTGGAGTAAACTCAGCGGGACAGGCAGCATCTCTGGAGAGAAGGAATGGGTGACGTTTCGGGTCGAGACCCTTCTTCAGACTGATAAAGCATGATCTCCTGACTCTTACCCACACTGCCCTGGCAAATGAAGGCAAGGATACTCTATGCAAGTATTCCCCAAGCAATGCTTAAGATGTTGGAATCAGACAAAGCCTATAAGGAATATAAAGATAGGAAAGAACTCAAGCGGGTGATTAGAAGGGCCAATAGAGACTACAAAATGGCTTTGGCAAGTTGGATTAGAGTAAATCCTCAATTTTCATTCCTATATTGCAATCAAGAGGATAATCTGGGAGATTATAGGACAACTCTTGGATAAAGCAGGGAATTTATGCATAGAGGCAGGGGATGTAGGTGAGGTGCTAAACAAATAGCACCTCCTCGAACCTCATCTACTGCATCCGCTGTTCCGGGTGTCAACTTCTCTACATCGGTGAGACCAAGCGCAGGCTCAGCGATCGTTTCGTCCACCATCTCCGCTCAGTTCGTACTAACCAACTTAATCTCCCGGTGGCTCAGCACTTCAACTCCCCCTCCCACTCCGAATCCAACCTTTCTGTCCTGGGCTTCCTCCAATGCCAGAGTGAGGCCCAGCGCAAATTGGAGGAGCAGCACCTCATATTTCACTTGGGTAGTTTACACCCCAGCGGTATGAACATTGAATTCTCCAATTTCAGATGGTCCTTTCTCCCTCCCCTTCCCCCTCCCCTTCCCAGCTCTCCCACAGCCTACTGTCTCCGCCTCTTCCTTCCTTTTTCCCACCCCCACCCGACATCAGTCTGAATAAAGGTCTCGTCCCGAAATGTCGCCTATTCCTTCTCTCCATAGGTGCTGCCTCACCCACTGAGTTTCTCCAGTATTTTTGTTTATAAACAAATACTTTTCATCTGTTTCCACCAGGGAGAAGGACATGGAAGACAGTGAGATCAGTGTTGAGAATCCTAATGTGAAAGGGAATTCAAGTTGAAGAAGATGTGGCTCTTGAAGAGCATTAATGTGGATAAAACCCAAGGGCAGGCAGGCTGAGGAATGGTTGATGGAATTTAATACATAGAAATGTGAGGTGTTTAGGGAGCACTAACATGGGCAGAACCTAAACAGTGAATTGTAGGGGACTGGGGAGTGTTGTAGAGCAGAGGGATCAAGAGGTACATAAATAGCTGAAAATGCCACCACAGGTAGGGTGGTCAAAAACGCTTTTGGTACGTTAGAAACATAGGCAGAAAATAGAAAATAGGTGCAGGAGTAGGCCATTCGGCCCTTTGAGCCAGCACTGTCATTCAATATAATCATTGCTGATCATCCTAAATCAGTACTCCCGTTCCTGCTTTTTCCCCATATCCCTTGATTCCATTCGTCCTAAGAGCTAAATCCAACTCTTTCTTGAAAACATCCAGTGAATTGGCCTCCATTGCCTTCTGTGGCAGAGAATTCCACAGATTCACAACTCTCTGGGTAAAAAAGTCTTTCCTCATCTCAGTCCTAAATGGCCTACCCCTTACTCTTACACGGTAACCCCTGGTTTTGGACTCTCCCAACATCGGGAACATTTTTTCTGCATCTAGCCTGTCCAAACCCTTAACAATTGTATATGTCTCTATAAGATCATCCTCTCATCCTTCTAAATTCCAGTGAATACAAGCCCAGTCAACTCATATTTTCATCATATGTCAGTCCCACCATCCCAGGAATTAATCTGGTGAACCCACGCTGCACTCCCTCAATAGCAAGAATGTCCTTCCTCAAATTAGGAGACCGAAACTGCACACAATACTCCAGGTGCGGTCTCACCAGAGTCCTGTGCAACTGCAGAAGGACCTCCTTGCTCCTAAACTCAAATCCTTCAAAATCTGTTGGCCTTTATTAGTCAAAGCATTGCGTATAGAAGTTGAGTGGTCATGTTGCAGTTGTATAAGACATTGGTGAGGCTACATTTAGAGTATTGTGTTCAGTTTTGGGCACCATGTTATAGGACAGACTAGACTACGTCACAAGGGATTCCTGGTCCCTCAACACAATATTCCACCACTCACGCATCCCGTTGTGATGCCGCTGATCCCCCTCCTCCCCTCAAATCCCCACTCTGCCCCTTGCCCTCCCCCCCTCCCCCCCACGCACTCACTCCTTCTCCCCCTCAAACCCCTCCCCCATCCACTCTTAGCGGCTCTCCGACAGTGCAGCCATTCCCACTCATTGGATTCCCATTGAGATGTAAAACATGCAGGTATTACTGTGCAGGTGCAGCTACGGGCATGGCAAGTGGAAAATGGATTTATTAAAGCTTAAAATGCGAATAACTCTTAAAATATAACAACAATTTAAACGTTAAAGATGTGATTTATGCAGTCCATTCTTTCTTGTTGCGTTCTACAGCCGGGGGAAGGGGCACTTCTTCAGTCAGGGGCTGTCAGGGGTTGGTGGGAGAAGCGTCCTGCATTCGGGGGAGGGGGACGGCTTCAGGCGGGGCCTGTTGGGGGCCGGTGGAGAGGGGGGGAATACTGCGGTGGCCTACCGCTGCCGTGGCATGGCCTACACCTACCGCTGCCACTTTCCATCAGCTTCAGGCGGGGACCGGTGGGGAGCATCCTAAAGCCGGGGAGGGGGACGGATTCAGGCGGGGGCTGTCGGGGGCTGGTGGGGGGGGGGGAGCGTCTTGCATCTGGGGGAGGGGGACGGCTTCAGGCGGGGGCCTGTTGGGGGTTGGTGGTGGAGGGGGGAGCACTGCCGTGGCCTGCCGCTGCCATTGTCTACTGCTGCCTATCCCTGCTGCTGCCATGGCCTGCAGCTGCCTAACACTGCCGTTGCTTATTGCTGGCATGGCCTACCACTGCCGCCCCCCACCGGCTTCAGCTGGGGACCGTGGGGAGCATCCTGCAGCTGGGGACGGGGCCGGCTTTAGGCGGGGGCTGTCAGGGGCTGGCGTGTGAATGCTGCCGTGGCCTTCCGCTTCCCTCGCCTACTGCTGCCATGGCCTACTGCTGCCACTACCATGACCTATCGCTGCCTAATGCTTCCATGGCCTACTGCTGCCACCAGACCGATGGGGAGCATCCTGCAGCTGGGGATGGAACGGCTTCAGACGGGGGCCGGTGTGGAAGCACCTGCAGATGGGGGAGGGGGTGGCTTCAGGCGGGGGCTGGCGGGAGCGTCCTGTAGCCGGGGACGGGGATGGGGATGGCTTCAGGTTGGGGGGGGGATCCTGTAGCCAGGGGAGGGGGACGGCTCCAGGCAGGGGCTGCTGCCTACACATGCCATGGCCTACCGCTGCTGCTGCCGAGGCCTACTGCTGCCTACACATGCCATGGCCTACCGCTGCTGCTGCCGAGGCCTACTGCTGCCACTACCCACTTCATTTTTATGAGATTCATTCATTTTCTAGTTTATCTTGCTGTTGCATTTCAAGTGGAGGAAACATTGTCCTGATTCTAATACACACATCAATGACATAGTTATCCTGATTCCCATTATCCTGATTCTCATACTCACATCAATGTCACAGAATAACATTTGTTATAGTAATTAATGATAATAATTAATTAAAAAAAACTATTCAACAAATGAATCTTAAACTAGTCTGAGATTAATTAAACTTCCACGACCTTCATCCCTGGAGTTTGTTGTTTGACTATTTGCTGCTTACAATGGCCATCTTGTCAAGCCATTCAATCTAGTTGTCTTGGTGCCTATTATTTCAGATATTATTTCTCACTGCATTTTCTTCCATCAATCATTTTGCTATAAATTAAGTCTTGCCCAATTTTAGATATTTCTGTATCAAACACCTATCCACTTTTGACGGGCTATGGTTGTGGACATGCCCGACAACAGGCCCGGCTCGGTGCCGTGGTAATGAGATCCCGCCCGGAGAGGTTGCCGCTGATCCCGGCCCCTGCCCACCCTGTGGACCAGAGAGGAAGGAGTCGGACTGAGGGCCGGTTTATGGAGCGGGGGTGGGAAGCAGTGCATGGCCTCCGTGGTGGAGAGGGCTGCTGGGGGCCCGGGCGGTAGCAGCCTGGGGCTCGGCCAAGGGCCCGGCGGGAGCAGCTGTATCCCAACCGCAGGCCCGGCTCACCCGGAGAGGGAAGGTCACCGCGCCCGGCCCCTGTTCACCCCGTGGACCGGGAATCAGGACGACAGCGGCGGCAGGCTCTGGACAAAGAGGAACACCTTCCGCACCCTCGAGGTTGGCTGCAGAGGGTTAGGTGGGGAGCGGAATATCAGATCACCGGATGACTGGAATGGAGGCAATGGCAGCTGGGACTGGGAAATGGCACCTAAATGGTGCCCCATGCATGCGGATGGATACAGTGGGCTGTTCTGTACATTCTGTACTAACTGGGGTGATTGTGCTCAAGGACAGACATAGTCTGCTGAGCTGTAGGCAAAAACATATATTTCACTGCACCTGATACACCAGACAATAAAGAAACCATATGTTAATGTTAACCAGACTGCCCCTCACCAATATGTGGTGGAATTACACACAATTCAGTGAATTATTCAACAAATAATTTGTCATTAGACTATCAACAAATCACTGGATGCCAAATAAAAGGGATTTTTTCCAATCCCACAACAAAATTGCAATTTTGGGTTAACATTGTGGCAAGTGACAAAACCCAATCATACTTGTGTACAGAGGAATACGCGACGTGTGTACAATGTGGAATTGTACCGAACCCAGGACAGTTTACAACTCAGTAACACATCAGGAATTGATAGTGACGGGCAGTTTTATCTGAAAACGTCACGCACCCTTGATGTACAAACAAGGAATTGCAGATGCTGATTAACAGCGCAGAAGGGCACAAAGTGCTGGAGTAACTCAGTGGTTGAGGCAGCATCCCAGGGGAACATGAATAGGAGACGTTTCAGATCGGGACCATTTTTTCCAGTCTGGAGAGGGAACACAATCTGAAATGTCACCCATCCATGTTCACCAGACCCGCTGCCTGACCCGCTGAGTTACTCCAGCACTTTGTGCCCTTTGTGTTACACACCTTTGATGTACCAAGCTCAGGTATAAAGTTAAATATTCTGCACAACAAGTGCTTTAATCATTAAAAAAAAACACACACTGGAGAAGAGAGTAAATATTTCCTCCCCATTCTAATCTCAACAACCTTTAATAATGTTCTGATTGACAGTGCCAGACAATATTACTGGCCTGATGTCACCAGGAACTAGGTTATAGACACAAAACGCTGGAGTAACTCAGCGAGACAGGCAGCATCTCTGGAGAGAAGGAATGGGTGATGTTTCGGGTCAAGACCCTTCTTCTCCTGAGATGCTGCCTGCCCTGCTGAGTTACTCCAGCATTTTGCGTCTATCTTCAGTGTAAACCAGCTGTTCCTTCTGACACATAGGAACTAGGTTAGGTTTGGTCACATTTTTCAGCCAAGTCTTACAACTACACAGGAGAATTTCCATGTCTTCTTTGCAAAATTGCTCCCACTGTTTTGCCACAGTAACCAACTGCTGGTTATCTCAATGCTTTTTTCTAGTCTGTGTGCTTCAGTTGATTATTTTAGCTTGCTGGCATAGCTGCTGATGACTATGCAGTTCTCTCTTATTTCCTGATGTGCGAGAGACAGCTGGATCAGTGTCATCCAGCCAGCACTAATTTTACCGGCACTTGTGGCTAAAGTGTTATGCATTCCTGAGGGGAAAGTAAGTCTCCTTATTAGTACAGCACAAAGTGCTGGAGGAACTCAGCAGATCAAACCGCATATGTGGGGGGAATGAACAGCTTTTGAATAGGGACCCTTCTTCAGACTGTTTGGAGAAGGGGAAGGAAAGCTGAAAAACAGGTGGTGGTGGGGATCCATCTTTGTAATTTTGTCAAAGTCTCCTGTTAGCGTTAGTAAAACACCACAGCTAGTATCATGAGTGGGAAATGATGAGACTCAAATTACTGCTGAGCCACAGTTGATTATAACTCAAACTACAAGTTAAAGGCAGGAACAGAGCACATTCAGATCTTTGCACATCGTTCTATATCAACGTTGCTTCTAATAACCATATACGAACAACCAAAGTGAACCAAACCAATACAAATATACTGGTTAAAATATCAAACTCAATTTCAAACACCCATCTCTGCACCCTTTCCAGCTTAATGGCATCTTACCAATGGCACAGTGGCTAAAACTGAACAGTATTGGATAGATTTGTATTGAAGAGATTAGTAGTCACCTTACTTTTGAATGTTTACTGAAGTTGGTAGATGGGCCATTGACTTTGCAGATGACACTTTAATTCAGGAAATAAAGAATGACTGTGAGCGATTTTTCCAAATCAAGTAATTTGACCTATATTTGCCTGTGCAGCATATCAAAACGTTATCGCCTGATGTTGTATGGGAGAGTGCATACAGATGTTTACAGGTGAGAGGTTTACTCCATTTACCAGCACCTGTACTTACTGCTGAAGGATTACAATCAAATGAGACGAATATCTTGATCACTTCAATTTTGGCTCGTTGCAGAAAATGCCTCTAAGGATAGTACGTTTTTAGGGATATGCGCCATTTTCAACAGCACCAGCCATGTTAGTCTAGTTTAGTTTAAATGTATTTATCATAATCGGATCAAGGCGAGGTTCTGACAGTGGTTTAGTTTAGTTTAGTTTAGTTTGGAGATACAGCACAAAAACAGGCCCTTCTGCCCACAGAGTCTGCACCGACCAGTGATCCCTGCACATTAACACTATCCTACACACACTAGGGACAATATTACATTTTATACCAAGCCAGTTAACCTATGAACCTGTTCATCTTTGGAGTGTGGGAGGAAACTGAAGATCTCGGAGAAAATCCACGCGGTCACGGGGAGAACGTACAAATTCCATACAGACAGCACCCTTAGTCGGGATCGAACCTGGGTCTATGGCACTGTGAGGCAGCAACTCTACCGCTGCACCACCGTACCACCCCATTTGTTGCTTTTACCTTCCATGCTCCAGCTGCTAGTGCATATTCTACCATGCATATCTGTCCCTTGTTTAATCTTGCTCCTGCGGTTTTGTACACTACATGCAAAGTCACACAACTGGCCATAACTGTTGTGATGGAAGGAACCACAGATGCTGATTCACACCGAAAATAGACACAAAAAACTGGAGAACCTCAACGGGGCAGGCAACATCTCTGGAGAGAAGGAATGGGTGACATTTTGGGTCGAGACCCTTCTTCAGACTATTCCTGGGTATGTAACCCCGAGATTTCCAGATGATTTAAGTAGGATGTTCTTTTAATTTGTCAATGACTTATTATTATTGATATTTCAGGTCCCAGCTTGTGTGCTAGGTTTACTCAAAGCTGAAGAGAGATTTGAAGAATGGAGTTGAGCGTTTCCTTTTCAATCCATGACTAGCGTGGGACAAGGAAGACAATGGATTTTGCAAGGAAATGGTGACAAGGAATTTCAATCAAGATACTTTCTACAGGTGCATGGTGGATAATCTGGTTGCATCATGACCTTATAGGGAAATCTCAATGCCCAAGAATGAATAAGGCTGCATAGAATTGTGGACTCAGTCAAGTCCTGCCAACTCCACCATCAAATGCATTTATATGAGACACTTCCTCAAGAAGGCAACATCTATCTATGGGGCAGGATCCCTCTGGGCAATGTCCTCTTCTTGCTACTCCTGCCAGGCAGAAGCCTGAAGCCACGCACCATCAAGTTCAGTAACCGATACTTTCCCACAACCATCAGGTTCTTGTTGACCCTATGCCTAATCTTACATTGGCAAAGGAACATGATGCTGAAAGGACCGTGACAAAGGTCCCACCTCTGAAACTCCAATGGACTTGTTTCCAACATGTGTTTAGCACTGACATCTTGTTTTTGCAAGGTAGACAAAAATGCTGGAGAAACTCAGCGGGTGAGGCAGCATCTATGGAGCGAAGGAAATAGGCAACGTTTCGGGCCGAAACCCTTCTTCAGACTGATGTGAGGGTGGGAAGGGGGGTGGGGGAAGAAGAAAAGAAGCGGTGGAGACTGTGGGATGAGGGAGAGCTGGGAAGGGGAGCAGAAAGCAACGACTACCTGAAATTGGAGAAGCCAATGTTGATACCGCTGGGGTGCAGACTGCCCAGGCGAAATATGAGGTGCTGCTCCTCCAATTTACGGTGCAACTCACTCTGACCATGGAGGAGGCCCAGAAAGGTTGGATTCGGAATGGGGGGAGTTGAAGTGCTGAGCCACCTGGAGATCAGGTTGGTTAATGCGAACCGAGCGGAATTGTTGGGCGAAGCGATTGCCAAACCTACGCTTGGTCTCACCAATGTAGAGCAGCTGACACCTAGAAGCAGCGGATGCAATAGATGAGGTTGGAGGAGGTGCAGGTGAACCTCTGCCGCACCTGGAAAGACTGCTTGGGTCCTTGAATGGAGTCAAGGGGGGAGGTAAAGCAACAAATGTAGCATTTCCTGCAGTTGCAAGGGACAGTGCCCGAGAGAGGGTGGTTTGGGTGGGAAGGGACGAATTAACCAGGGAGCTACGGAGGTAGCAATCTCTGCGGAAAGCAGACAGGGGTAGAGATGGGAAGATGGTGGGATCACGTTGGAGGTGGCGAAAATGTCGGAGGATTATTTGTTTTGTATGGGACGGCTGGTAGGGTGGAAGGTGAGGACATGGGGGACTTGTTGCGAGTGGGGGGTAGGGGCTGAGAGTAGAATTACGGGATATAGAAAAGACTCTGATGAGAGCCTCATCTATTGTAGAAGATCTTGTTTTTGCATGGTCTTTTTCTTTTGACCGTCTTACAGAATTTATATGTAACTCATGTATAATTGATGTTTTTGTGTGTTGCCTGCATCTTTGTGTCAATGATGCTGCAGCAAGCAAGATTTTCATTGTACCTGTACCTCACCGTACGATGCACTTGAGAATTAATTCAACCTGGGATGCTTTATGTCACTTGCACTGCCTTGCTGGATGGAAGGCAACATTTGTGGCCACTCCTGCCGTCTGCTGAGACTGTCTCAATGTCACACTGCTGTGGATATGGGTTTCTAGCCACTAAAGTATTCTGCATGTCCTTGACAAGGTTTGTACATACCAGTCATGGTGCATTAATTCCAAAAAAGTGTATACTGTGGACTTAAGCCAAAGCCTCTATGCTTCCAGCCTCAGCCACAGCTCTCTCTCTATAATTACAGAGCTTACCGGAAGGTCACCGACTCAAAATATTAACCGTATGGCATCTTTTTCCGCAGATGCCATATGTTTAACAATACCTGGGTGGATGCATCAGAACTTTTTCAGCAGGACGTTTCATATCCAGTGCATCAGGGTATCAGCATATCCAGCGTATCAGATCGGTCTGAAGATGGGTTTCGGCCCGAAACGTTGCCTATTTCCTTTGCTCCATAGATGCTGCTGCATCCGCTGAGTTTCTCCAGCATTTTTGTCTACCAGTGTATCAGAGAATGAAAAACATTGTCTTGGGGTGTTTTGTTAGTTTTCGTTTTAGAGGTAGAGTGTGGAAACAAGCCCTTCGGCCCACACCGACCAGCGATACCCGCACATTAACACCATCCAACACACACTAGGGACGATTCACATTTCTACCAAGCCAATTAACCTACATATCTGTACGTCTTTGGAGTGTGGGAGGAAACTGAAGATCTCGGAGAAAATCCATGCGGTCCTGTTAGAAAGTACAAACTCTATACAGACAGCACCCGTGGTCGGGATTGAACCAGGGTCTCTGGCGCTGCATTCGCTGCAAGACGGCAACTCTACCGCTGGGCCACTGCTGCATTCACACAGTAACCTTTGTAACTTTTCAAACCTTTGAATACGTGAAATGCAATCATATACAATTGCTGCCAATTTCAATAAATGACCTAAAAGTGAAATAATCCCAAATCCCAGTTTTATTTTGGAATGTGACACAGCAGTAAAGGCAATGCAGACACCAGACAATTCAATTTTTGTCACAATGGTGCTTTAAATTTAATTCCCTTTAATTCTCATAGAAACTTGGAAAACAGGTGCAGGAGTAGGCCACTTGGCCCTTTGAGCCAGCACCGCCATTCAATATGATCATGACTGATCATCCAAAATCAGTACCCTGTTCCTGCATTCTCCCCATATCCCTTGATTCCTTTAGTTCTAAGAGCTCTAACTCTCCCTTGAATACCTCTCAGCCATTCGATTCTATGAAGTCCAATCAGTAAATCAACAAAATATCTTTCAGTGATCAGAAGTTTCAGTTCTGGAATTCACATCGGTGAGGCACCACGGGCCACGTTGGGCCATGGCTGTTGACAGCATGATTGAAGAGTCTTGATTATTTATTGCAGCAGGTGTGAGCTACATTCTGAACCTTTCTATTTGCAAGCACATGAATGTTGGCACATCTGCCATTGCTGAAGTATCACGCACCAGATGCCACCATCTGTTACAGATGCAAAACAAAGTTGAAGGAACTGAAAGACAGTTATTGGCCTGAATCATGAAGATACCACTACCTATAATTGAGCTCACGAGTCTATAAATAGCGACAGTCACCTGCAATTGCTGACTAAAGGGCCTGTCCCACTTAGGCGTTTTTTCTGCCGGCGACTGTCAAGTTGCCAGCAGTCCCCTGAAAAACCGGGGACTGGATCGGCGTCTGTCAGAGTGGAACACACACACGCACACACGCACACACACACACACACACACACACACACACACACACACACACACACACACACACACACACACACACACACACACACACACACACACACACACACACACACACACACACACACACACACACACACACACATCGCAAAGGCAGGGGCCAGGGCAAGCGGGGGGAGCACTATCTGAAATTCCCACGGTGCAAAGCCAAGGTGATACAGATACACACTGCGATCAACAGGAAGGTTGGCGCTGTAATTAAGACGGCTAAAGCACAGTGTACTGTAAGTCCTTTAAAAGAGGGGGGGAGGGGAGAAGAAGGGAGAAGGAATGGAGACAACTTTTAAGAAGCCAGACAACTTTTAATAAGCCAGAGATACACAGCTGTGAAGTTTGGCGGACATTTAACATTATCGGTCAGTTTTCCTCGGTTCTGAAAACTCGTGCTTACGTTTTATTTCCCCCAATGAGCCAATGAAAATGACCAGTCAACAAAGGCGATTAACTAAAACTACCTACAACTGCCTCGACTACCTACAACTACATGGCTACCCCACTACAACTACACCCACAACTACAGGATTATTGATTATCTCCATGGCGACCATACTGAGGCCGCGACTAGATCCCAGAATGCGGGAACTCCTCGCGACCATGAAGGAGACTCACCAGCGACCACCAGCGACCATGTGGCGACCATGTGGCCAGCGCAGACTTGAGAGTTCAACCTCACAATCATGATTCTTGGGGTGGGGGATTGCAACCTTCACGTGGTTGGTGGGAAATAACTGATGGGGAATAAAGCACCAGGTTTGTATTCATTGGTGTTGAATATGTATTTTTCATCATCGGATCAAGGCGAGGATCTGACAATGATGAGCTAGGAATTGTGTATAAGAAGGAACTGCAGATGCTGGAAAATTGAAGGTACACAAAAATGCTGGGGAAACTCAGCGGGTGCAGCAGCATCTATGGAGCGAAGGAAATAGGCAACGTTTCGGGTCCCCGAAACGTTGCCTATTTCCTTCGCTCCATAGATGCTGCTGCACCCGCTGAGTTTCTCCAGCATTTTTGTGTACCTAGGAATTGTGTAGTTCAACTTTGGAATCAGACATGGTGTTTGGTGGTGTGGGAGCATCTGGGATTAGAGGTTTGAATCTATTTGAGCCGAGTGGGGAAGCAAGTGTGGTGAGTGGACGTCGGGACGCGTAGTCAGATGAACCATGTTGACTAGCAACTCCAGTGCAGCTGACACGACAGTGATCATTGATATCATACAGCGCTGTAGCTTCAGTTCTGGAGACTTTCAAAACACTTCCAGGGAGGTGGACAAGTAGATTATACGATGACTGTTGCTGCTTTGAAGAAGCATTACGTGGTGCAACCAAATGCTACGTTTGAATGAAAATGAACGAATGAAAACTTTTTCGACGAATGCAATCAACCTGGCGTGCACAATCAAATAAGATCAAATAGAACAAGTTGTCCTACAACTTTAGGCTGTGCACGCCATAGGCAAGAAGAAGAAGAACATGATTCTGAACTGCAATTGTCCACAAACAGGACAATGTACATAAAATAGTTAGATTAAACGAGTACTTACCAGTATGAAGTTTGATCTGTATTTTATGAGGAGTTACGGTGAGGGATTAAGTGAAGAACCCAGCAGGTACTGCGCATGCGGCATACTTCGAAGCAGCGGTGTGGAATCACAGAATAGACACAATATTTGAAGTAAGATAGTAAAGATCACGAGACATCAGTTTATTAGCTTGATCTATATAATGAGGGTGGGAGCGGCGGGCACTTAATCCCTCACCGTAACTCCTCATAAAATACAGATCAAACTTCATACTGGTAAGTACTCGTTTAATCTAACTATTTTACTTCGGAGTCACGTGAGTGATTCCGTGAAGACTTCAAAGGTCTGTGATTTCAAACCGTGTAACAGTTTTTATTTCACTCACTGCCGAAGTTTATGAGGGAGGAAGTGTTATCGTAATCAACCAGTTGATCTGCTTTCAAAAGAAACAGAAAGGTATTTGTTAACAATAACAACATAAAAGAGCTCCTCTGAGCTTAAATTAATATTGCAGTTTGTAATATTCTCCTGCAATTAAATCAGGTTTATCAACGGTTTATAATAAAAACAAAATGTTCTGAACGCCGTTCCCTTGACCATTCTGCTGTATTGAAAATGTGGTCAACCGGGATGTCCATTCGTTCAGCCGCTGATACCAATGCTGCCCTAGTGGAATGGGATTAAATGTATTATTATCTATTCCGGCAGCTTTCGGTACCTGTTTGAGCCACCTTGGAGTGGTTTGGCTCGTACCCCGTCTTGGGTTACTGTGGTTGACCCATAGGCTTTCCTCTCCCTCTAAGATTGTGGGTTGTGTCTATATATAGTAGTAGATGGGTCACCACACTCAACCTGGACTCTGGTGGGTAGGCCCGGAATCCCACCAGTGAATTGGGCGTTCCTGGTCCATATAGCCATATAACGACTACAGCACGGAAAACACAGGCGATCTCGACCCTACTAGTTCGTGCCGAACTCATAATCTCGCCTAGTCCCATATACCTGCGAGTTAGATTTTACCAGACCTAAATATGAACGTGATGCGTCTGGGGTAATCACCATGTTATCCAGTCTGGTTTATGGAGTGACCGGACTCTGTGAGCGTGTACGAGAGCCATAAGCATGAGCGTTTTTTAAAAACATAGATTAAGCAAGCTGAGGGATCTGGCTGGTGCCATCTCTGAGACATGTCAATGTCACACCAATATCCCATACATGGGTATATACCTGGGTGTTTGGGGCTTATATTATAGTTGCCCTTCATACCTTCAGTGGATGGGATCCCATGCTCTGCTGACATGCTGTTTTAGATAAGCAGATAAGGCGCTCCATGCTGTATTTACGGCACTGTAACTCACCTTTTAGTCATGGTGTAGATGTTCCAGGAACTCCAATACGTCAGTGGTTGAATAGTTCGTTGTCCCTGCGTCGTGGCAGTATTTTACCCATGTTAGCTTTTAGTGACTGTTCGCAGGGATGCCGACATGGTGGTAATGGTTCCTTTGGATAATCCCAGTCCCTGGTAAGGTCTATTCAAACCCTGCACCCAGGAGTTTGATGTTTCCCTGGCATGGGTGGCTTGTGCCTGATACTGGGTTGAGTCAGCAACCATGGTCCACTAGGGAAATCCATAGGTGACTCGCCCACCGTGTCGTGATGAACTGGGAACCATGGCTGTGTAGGCCGGTCGGGCACGTTCAATATCTCGGAGACAGATCCCTCTGTATTGCGAAGTGCCCGTCTGATGAGGCAGAAGGGAGGAAGGCAAAGCAGAAATTCCCCCTTCCAGCGTATAGGCATCTATTGCTGCTGCCTCTAATCTGGTTCCTAAGTCACATACATGGGTTACTGGTGATTCCGTCTTGTGCAACCAAATTGATATCTGGCTTTCAAACTGCTTAATAAATTTAGCAGATATTTTGGGTTTGACATCTATTCAATGTAATCATAGATTTTACCCCGTGACATGGTGTCTCCCACTGTGTTCTAGCTTCCTAGGACATAGGCAGCTGATAGTTAAAATGTCTTTTGACACACCATTGCCAGATGTGTTTGACCAATTTGTTGCACAATAATGATTATTATGCTCCCCATATGGTTGATATAAGCCACCACCATAGTATTATCAATCCGTAACCACATATGTACGTGCTGCATTTGAAATGCATATGCTTTTTAGCCCAATAGGCGATCACCAATCCCAAGTAGTTGATGCCCGGTATGTGTAGTAACGATGTTTGTGAATTGGTCCATCTGTTACCTGTGCTGGATATGGAGTTTAGTTGCTCCCCAGCCTAAAGTACTGGCATCGGTTTTTAATAACCAGGTTGGGATTGGTGATGATAATAGGGCTGAAAACTATGCCAAATATATGTCTGCCCACCACCTTAATTGTGATATAGCTTCAGTGGGTACATTCATGATTTGATATAGTGACCCAAGTACCTTGGCAAAGTAACAGTCATATGGACGGAATTATTATTGAAGCCCAGATAATCCTTGGTAGTTAACGCTTCAATTCTGGTTATCTGGGCGTGGGATAAACCTCAGCTTTAGGGAGCTGTTTCGTAGCTAGAACTGCTGCCACAGCTAATTCCTTTGTTTCCCCTAATATGAGGATATCATCCAATATATGCCATGATTATGCTTGTTTTCTTAATATTTTCATGGCCATTTATAATAGTTTAGGGCTGAGGTTAGACCATAGGGAATGCTATATGCTCCCATGGTTGCCCTAACCGGGATATCCATTATCCAGGTAAAATTTTTTAGGTATCTATAATGATCCTAGTGTATGGGTATAAGATAGTTAGCATCTTCGATATCAATGCTCCCCATAGGTATCCTAGGGAGATCAGATGTCTGGCAGTGACAAGAACCCATCTCCATCTTAAAGTGTATATACTCAACAGATTTATTTAGTGATATTAGATCAATGATGATGCTACATTCACCATCTTTTGTAGTTTTGGTGAATATATTCGATACAAATTCCAATGGCTCATGTTTACTCCCATGATCCGTTCAGTAATGAGCCTTTCTAGTTCAGCTTGACCTTCTCACTTCTCTTTTCTTAGAGGGAGAAAATGCCCTTTGGGCGCATTGCTGAACTGGCGGTAATATGCCCAATTTGAATTCGTTTTTATCCTCTAAGACTGTTGAGTATATTTTAGTTATTTGTGACAGCATCCCATGCTTTATCCACAAGTGTAAATGCCCCCCCCACGCAGTTAGTAGAACACCCTTGTTTAGTGTAAACGGGAGGAACCAGACTACCTACCTCCATGTTTGTTGTTTTTTCATGAAGGCGTAGTTTGCTGGTATGCTGGTGCTGTCGGTGGGGCGGCGCATCTTCCCACGGCTCCGCTCTGGGCCCCGTCTGAAAAGAACTTTGGGGGTAAAGTGAAGCGGTCGCCAGGCTTTCACCAGTCCTTGTTTGATTCACTGGTGGATGCCAAGGGGTGCTGCCAGCTGGGTGTTCGATGCGATGTCCTGCTCGTTCCATGGCCTGCCTTCATGAGGCGCACAGGTTTATCTGCCTCTCTTCCCGCAGCAGCGGTTTGCATAGCCCCATATATTTGGGGTTGCGGGCAGGTCTATATGCACCATTGTTCAGTCGAGTATCCCAAATTTGGGAACATCTTAGGCGTCAGCACCCTGGTAGTGCAATGGGATAGTCTCATCCTGGGAGAGTATAATCCGTGGAAAAGGCGAGCAAAGGCGGTAACATCTTGACCCTTCTGTAGAATTCGCTGCTTGTCTGCGAGTCTGCTGACCCAGCTGCCTGCGGATTTGCCTCTGGAAAGGCCTGCTCCTGCAGGACTTTTGTTGGGAAGATGGTCGCGTGGAGGAGCCATGTAGTGGCCCACGACACCCAGTAGCTCTTCCTGATCCTGCTCCCCTGGCATACTGCTGTTCTCGTCCGCCTGCCCAGCGTTTAAGCCAGCCCAGCCCTGGCCTCCTTAGCTAGCCTCAAAAGAGGGAGCAAAAGGGTGTGCTAAATTGGAGGAGGCATAGCTCAAACTCCGCTGTTGCATCAATCCCTCGACAAGGGAGATGGCTAGTGCAATAGCACTGGGGTAGGAGTCAGCTCCCTTGGCATTCAGCCAGTGCCCCTTTTCTCCTGGAGGTGAACTCCATGACCTCCTCTGGCTTGGGGAGACAGACATACTTATTTTTGCCTTCTCCAACCTGTTCCAGCTTGGAGGAAGATGGCTCCTGTAGAACCTGTAAATTGGTAAGATTTCCCCTTACCTGCATGTAGAGGCTGCCTGCCGTTTTCCAGGCGGCGTTGTGGCGGTTCCCGGGCGGTGATTCTCCTAGTCAGGAGTCTGCAGGGCTGCCGGTCGGGTTTTTTAAACTTCCCGCCGGTCCGCCGCTGTTAGCAAACAGCTGTTCAGCGGACCGGTATAGCGCAGCTCCCTGCAGCGGTCCGCAGCGTTAGCGGTCCGGGTGGCACCTTTTCCCCGTCCACTGTCGGCTCCACGCTGGAGTCGAAACGGGGGCCGCTCACCATGCCTCTCTACTTTGCTCCCCCTGGAGCAAAAATCACAAGGCCCGATTAAGGTAAGTACTTACCTCTCGTTCCTTGGATGCGGGAGCTAGCCCGACTCCCGCTGGCCGCGTTGCACAGCTGTGCGATAATGCCGCATGCGCAGTACCTGCTGGGTTCTTCACGGAATCACTCACGTGACTCCGAAGTAAAATTAAACGTCAATTATTTACAAAAAAATGTTATTCAGTAAGTTTCTCTTTTTATGAGGGAGGGTATTGCCATCCTCATGTGTGTGGTATTAGTGGCCACATCTAAGTGGCCTGTTTTAATTCACAGAGAGCTATTCAAACGGGCGGCATGGTGGCGCAGCGGTAGAGTTGCTGCCTTATAGCACATGTAGTGCCTGAGATCCGGGTTCGATCCCGACGCACGGAATTTGTGCGTTCTCCCCGTGACCTTCATGGGTTTTCTCCGAGATCTTCGGTTTCCTCCCACACTCCAAAGACGTACAGGTTTGTAGGTTAATTGGCTTGGTATAAATGTAAATTGCCACTTGTGTATGTTGGATAGTGTTAATGTGCGGGGATCATTGGTTGGTGTGGATTCGGTGGGCAGAAGGGCCTGTTTCCACACTGTATCTCTAAACTAAACTAAACTAAACCACCCGAATAATCAGAAGCAAGGTCAAATTTATCATTGCACAGCATTCTACTTGTTTTAGCTATTCCAATAAGGCAATTAGGGACAGGAAATCTGTCAGCCAGCAACCCTTCCCCCAGCTCAGAGATCCTAAGGCCATATTTGGCTATTTTCCACAATTTGTAGTGGGATCAGCTTATTAAGACATTAAAACATGATATTTTATTTTTCCATCATTACTTGCCAGTGTTCCCCATGGGTTGTTCATCAGAGTATTTTAATTTACTATTATTAGCTTTAATTGAACAGGCAGTAATATTTCCTTCTGCAGTTCTCCGTGGGGGATGAGAATGGGCAGCGGTTCCAAGCAAGTCTTGCTGTGTAGTAGAAGTTTGATGCAGCTGCCCCTGACATTTGGCTCTCACTTGTGTAGACAAGATGCCCTTTACATTTATTCTCAAACAACTAGCTGCACTGATCCCCTGCTGAACAGCGAACTCTGTTTATGCTGCTGATGAGTTTATAGAGCACAGGGATCGCCAGAATGGGGGGGACCAAAATAAAGATGGCAATGAGAAAAGAATGGGATGATAAAATCTAATTTGCTGGAAGACCCTAATGTGCAGGGTCTGAAGAAGCGTCTCGACCTAAAATGTCACCCATTCCTTCTCTCCAGAGATGCTGCCAGTTCCGTTGAGGTACTCCAGCATTTTGTGTCTATCTTCATAATAAAATCTAATTCTCAATTGGGAGGTAGACAAAAGTGCTGGAGAAACTCAGTGGGTGCAGCAGAAAAGGAAATAATCAACGTTTCGGGCCGATGTAGGTGGGGGGGGGGGGAGAAGAAAGGAGAAATGAAGAGGAGGAGCCCGAGGACTGAGGGAGAGCTGAGAAGGGGAGGAGACAGCAAGGGCTACCGGAAATTGGGGAATTCAATGTTTATGCCACTAGGGTGCAGACTGCCCAAGCGGAATATGAGGTGCTGCTCCTCCAATTTCCGGTGGTGCTCACTCTGGCCATGGAGGAGGCCCAGGACAGGGAGGTCAGATACGGAATGGGAGGGGGAGTTGAAGTGCTGAGCCACCGGGAAGTCAGGTTGGTTAATGCGAACCGAGCGGAGGTGTTCGGCGAATCGCCAAGCCTACGCTTGGTCTCACCGATGTAGATCAGCTGACATCTAGAGCAGCGGATGCAATAGATGAGGATGGAGGAGATGCAGGTAAACCTCTGTCGCACCTGGAACGACTGCTTGGGTCCTTGAATGGAATCGAGGGGGGAGGTAAAGCGACAAGTGTAGCATCTCTTGCGGTTGCAAGGGAAAGTGCCCGGGGAGGGGGTGGTGCGGGAGGGAAGGGAAGAATTGACCAGGGAGTTACGGAGGGAGCGGTCTTTGCAGAAGGCAGACGGGGGGGGGGGGGAGAGCTGGGAAGATGTGGCGAGTGGTGGGGTCACGTTGGAGGTGGCGAAACTGACGGGGGATTACTTGTTGTATGTGATGGCTAGTGGGCTAAAAGGTGAGGACTAGGGGGACTCTGTTGCGAGTGGGGGGATGTGGAGAGAGAGCAGTGTTAGGGGGTATGGAAGAACTCCTGGTGAGAGCCTCATCTACAGTAGGGGAGGGGAACCCCCGTTCCCTGAAGCATGAAGATATTCTGAATTGGGAGGACTGCTTAAATCCTTGTTCATGTCAATAAAATGTGCATCTGGAAATATAGAAAGTCAGTCACATACGGTAGCTCTATTTATTTCAGTGACGTGTTAATAACCATTTCCAGGTCGATTCTCACCACTCCAAAAATGTGGCTGGCCATTTCTCAGCTGCATGGTTTGTCCATATCTGACATATTTAGTGAGTGAGATGCAGTAAATGCACTATTTTCCATATCTCTATTGGGTCTCCACTTGGGAAATTAGTTCAGCTTGTCCCAACAGTGCATGGTCTTGGACACTCATAACAACAAAGTTGTAATAGTGCTGGGATCCCACGGTTCAGTTCTGTTGCCCAAGTTTTATCCAGCAGGGCCAATGGTAAATGCGGCAGATGGAATGCTTGCTCTCATTGTCGGGGCATTGAATATATGAGTCAGGGATGCTGCATTTGGATGGTGAAGCTGCATTTGGAGTATTGTGTGCAGTTCTGATCACCCCATTACAGGAAGAACACAGATGCTATTGTCAGGGTTCAGAAGAGATTCACCAGAATGTAGCCTGGATTCGTGAGTGGTTGCTGAAAGGAGACGTTCGACAAACTAGATTTGTTTTCTCTGGAACGCTAAAAAGGTTAAGTGAAGAAGTGATAGAAAATCACGAGAGACATAGAAAGGGTAGATAGTTAGAACCTATTCCCCAGAGTGGAACTGCACAGACCAGAGGGCATAGCTTTAAGATGAGAAGGGCAAAGTTTAAAGGCGACGTGTGGGGCCGGCTTTTTTTATACAGTGAGTGTTGAGTGCCTTGAACATGCTGCCATGAGTGTTGAAGGGGCAGATGTAATAGTGGCGTTTAAGAGGCTTTTTGAAAGGCACATGGACATGCTGGTAATAGATGGGTATGGATCATGTACAGGCAGATAAGATCAGTTTAACTAGGCATTGTGTCTTAAACACTGTGTATACTCTACTGCGTTAACTAGGCATTGTGTTGGTAATGAGATTGTGGGCTGAATGTTATTTTGTGCTGTACTTTTCTTTATTCTATGTTTAACTAGCTCCCACACCTATGTACCTGACCCTCCTGATGCCTCAGGTAGATTGGTCCAAAGAAATACCTGTCATGGCAACTTTTGTTGTATTGAAATGTATCACATGTTACACAGGCAGAAAGGTTTGGTGACAAATGTTGGTGGGAAATAACTGATGGGGAATAAAGCAGCAGGTTTGTATTCATTGGTGTTGAATATGTATTTTACATCATCGGATCAAGGTGAGGATCTGACAATGATGAGATAGGAATTGTGTATAAGAAGGAACTGCAGATGCTGGAAAATCGAAGTAACACAAAAAATGTTGAAGAAACTCAGTGGGTGCAGCAGCATCTATGGAGCGAAGGAAATAGGCAACGTTTCGGGGACCCGAAACGTTGCCTATTTCCTTCGCTCCATAGATGCTGCTGCACCCGCTGAGTTTCTCCAGCATTTTTGTGTACCTAGGAATTGTGTAGTTCAACTTTGGAATCAGACATGGTGTTTGGTGGAGTGGGAGCATCTGGGATTAGAGGTTTGAATCTATTTGAGCCGAGTGGGGAAGCAAGTGTGGTGAGTGGACGTTCGGTTGGTGCCATCCCCGATCTCTCCACTAACGCTGCCTGGTGCTCCCCTGACGCCTCCATGGCACCAACCCAGCCATGGGCTCCGTCGACTTGCAACGTGCTGGCTCCAACCTCAGCGTGCGGGCTCCAACGACCCAGGCTCCGACAGCCACGGGCTCCACCGGCCACGGACTCCGACCCGCGGGGGCTCTGGCCTCGGCTACTCCACAGCGGCCTGCCGGACATTTCATCGCCGGGCATTCAACGACATGTATTTCGCCAGACGACACAGAGAGATGAGGAAAGCATTGCTGAGTTTGTCACAAGATTGTGTCAAGTTTCTGAGCGCTGCAACTATGGAATTGAGTTGGAGAATCAATTTCATCCTTGGAACATCGTTGATGAGGTGACACGTTGTCATGTCAAAAAACATTTCATTGTACCGTTGACCCTGTGTTAACCTTCATATGACAAATAAAACTGAACTGAACGGAACTGAAATCAGGGATTAGTTTGTACAAAGTTGCAAATCAAATTGCTTATGACGCAAGGTGTTGGAGAAAGATGGCACGTTGACATTCGTGGAAACAGTGACAATTGCCGTGTCATTTGAAGCCGTGGAAAGCCAGTTTCCGACCATGAGATTGGATGGAGGATGCCATGTTAACAAGATGACATCTACTGGCACTCGTAAGGGACTTACACTTGGCGAGGGTCATTCCAAAGCTGCAGATGACGGTGAGAGTTTTATATGTGGGAATTTTGGACATTTTGGCAAGGATTCCTGATGCCCTGCCATGGGACAAATGTGCAGAAGATGTGGGAAAATAGTAAGATTAAACGAGAACTTACCAGTTTGAAGTTTGATCTGTATTTTATGAGGAGTTACGATGAGGGATTACGTGAAGAAGCCCGCTCAGGGCGCAGGTGCGGCATGCTTCCAAGCAGCGGTGTGGAATCACAGACAGACACGTATTTGAAGTAACATAGTAAAGAACAAAGAGACATCAATTTATCGGTTTGATCCATGTAATGAGGGTGGGAGCGGAGGGCACGTAATCCCTCATCGTAACTCCTCATAAAATACAGATCAAACTTCAAACTGGTAAGTTCTCGTTTAATCTTACTATTTTACTTCGGAGTCACGTGAGTGACTTCGTGAAGATTTCAAAGCTCTGTGATTTCAAACCGTGTAACAGTTTATACACTCACTACCGAAAGCTCTTGAGGAAGGAAGTGTTATTGTAATCAACCAATGAATCTGTTTTGAAAACAAAACGGTATTTATTAACAATAACGAAAAGAAAAAATAGCTCCCCCAGGCTTTAAATTAAACATTTGCAGTTTCTAAAATGCTGACTGCAAATATATCAGGTTCCACCAACGGTTTATTATAAAATGTTCGGAATGTGGCTTCCCGTGACCATCCTGCTTTCTTGAGGATTAAGTCCACAGGCACATCCATTCTGGCCGCCGATGATGTGGATGCTGCCCTGGTAGAATGAGATTTAAACAGATTAATGTTAATTCCAGCAGCTTCCAAAACCTGTTTCAACCACCTTGAAATGGTTTGACTTGTTACCCTGCCATGTGGTTTCCTGTGGCTGACCCATAAGGCTCTCTCACTTCCTCTGATGTTATGGGTAGTGTCTATGTAAATATTTATGTGGGTCACCACACACAATCGTGGCTCTAGTGGGTATGCCCGGAATGCCACTAGCGTGTTGGATGTTCCTGGCCTGGACTGTTTTATCAGACCTTGAATAGTGAATGTGATCTGATCCGATGTAGTGTCCATGTTGTCCAGTCGAAGTTTATGTAAGGACTGGACCCTCTGTGCAGATACTAGTGCCATGAGCATGAGTGTTTTTAAAGTCAACTGCTCTAAGCTGAGAGATCTGGCTGGTGGTCTGTCCCGAAGGTATGTTAGTACAACACTGACATCCCAGATTTTTGTATATCTCGGGGTGGGGGGCTTGCTGTTAAATATGCCCCTCATCAGTTTTACCACCAGCGGATGGGCTCCCATGGCCTGATGTCCCGCAGGTTTGAGGTAATTTGAAAGAGCACTACGTGCCGTGTTGATGGCACTGTAGCTCAAATCTTCACGATGATGTAAGTCTGCCAGGAATTCCAGAACATCCGCTACTGTGGCCGTTTTATAAGCAATCCCGGTTTTCTGGCAGTACGTTTCCCATTTTCTGATGCAGGTTAGGTACTGCCTCTTCGTGGATATCCGTAGGGATGCTGACATGGTGGCGATGGTTTGTTCCGATAGCCCCAGATCCAGGTAAGGTCGGTTTAAAATCTGCAACCCAGGAGATTCATATCTTTGTGGCATGGGTGGCTGATGCCTGATACTGGGTGAGTCAGTAACCCTGGATGACTGGGGAATACCATAGGTGTTTCCACCACCATGTCCTGGAGAATTGGGAACCATGGCTGTGTAGGCCAGTCGGGCACCACCAAAACTCCAGACGCTGAATCCGTCTGGATTTTTCGAAGCACCCGACTAATGAGGCAGAAGGGGGGAAAAGCATAAAACACAAACTTTCCCCAATCTAACGTAAAAGCGTCTACCACTGCTGCCTCCGGATCTGGTTCCCACGCGACATAGACTGGTAGTTGGTGATTCAGTCTTGATGCAAATAAATCTATATCTGGCTTCCCATATTGCTTTACAATTTTAGCAAATGTTTTAGGATTTAACATCCATTCGATGTTGTCATTGAATTTCCGTGACCTGGTGTCCGCCACTATGTTTAGCTTACCTGGTAGATAGGTAGCTGAAAGCCAAATATGTCTTTCGACACACCATTGCCAAATCATATTAACCAATTTGTCGCATGATAAAGATTTGATGCCGCCCATATGGTTAATATAAGCCACCACCGTTGTATTATCTATTTCTAATCTAACATGCAAGTGACGCATATCAGACGCATATGCTTTCAAACCATAAAAGGCGCCCAACATTTCCAAAGTGTTAATGCCCAGTGTAGATAGTAATGAGGATTCTGAGTTAGTCCATCTACCACCTGTGCTGGATATGGAGTTAGTTGCTCCCCAGCCTTGAGCACTAGCATCGGTTTGGATTACTAACGTAGGATTAGTGATAACTATAGGACTATAACCATGCCAAATATATTGAATCCACCACTGTAGCTCTGCTATTGCTTCAGGGGGTATAGTCATAATCCGATCATAATGACCTCTGTGCCATTTTAATGCTATTATCTTTGCTCTTTGCAAATTTTGATAGTGCAAAGGTCCAAATTGGATAGCTGGAAATGCTGCTACCATTTTGCCAATTACTGCTGCCACTTGTCGAATAGTTGGCTTTCTCTTTACTTTTAAGTTTTCACATGATTGTGTTAATGCAATCATTTTTCCCTTGGCATGGTAATCGTCATTTGGACTGAGTTAATTGTGAACCCCAAGTAGTCCATAATTGTGGATGGATTTAACTTGGATTTATCTGGATGTAAGACAAACCCTAGAGTTCTAGAAACTTAATAGAGCTGTTTTGTAGCTGATACTGCTGCTACAGCCAATTCCATAGTTTTCCCAACTATGAGGATGTCGTCCAAATATGCCATGACTATATGGTTTTGTTTCCTTAACATTGCCATGGCTGGCTTCAATATTTTAGTGAATAGTCTTGGAGCTGAAGTAAGCCCATTAGGCAGTGCTTTATACTGCCAAAGCTCCCCCATCCAGATAAATTTAAGATATCTGCTATAATCTTTATGTATCGGTACTAGATAGTAAGCATCTTTGAGATCGATGCTGGCCATATAGTATCCTTTGAAAATCAATTGTCTAGCAGTCGCAAATGTTTCCATTTTGAAATGTATATACTTAACAAACACATTCAAGGATGTTAAGTCAATGATGATGCGACATCCACCATCCTTTTACATTTAGTAAATATATTGGAAACAAATTCCAAGGGCTCATGAATAGTTTTTCCTATGACCCCTTTGTTTATAAGCCTTACCAGTTCAGCTTGTCCCTCCAGTTGTTGTTTGTTGGACAGTACAAATGTCCTCTTAGGCATGTGTTGAACTGGCGGTATACTCGAAATAAACTCTATTTTATAACCTTGAATACTATTAAGTATATATTTATCATCTGTGATCCTCCCCCATGCTTTTGTAAATAAGTGTAACCTTCCCCCTGTTAGTAATTCACCCTTATTCACAATATGCGGGTAGGAACCAGATCCACCTACCTCCATGGTTATTGGCGGGGTTGAGGTTTTCTCTTTTTGGATGGCTTTCTGTTGACGAGCTGGCGATGTTGGGGGGAGGCGCATTTTCCAGGGGGTCCGCTGCAGGCCCTGACCTAAAAAAGGTTTCTGGGGATAGTGCGGCCCCAAGCTTTGACCAGTCGCATATGGATGATGCCGACTGGTGGATGCAGCGGTGTGCTGCCGCCTTGGTGTTATAAAAAGCTTCGGTATAGGTGCTGGCGGTGTTGCCCTCATGAGGCTAAAGGTTTTCGAAGCCTCCTCCATTTCTTTCAGTTGTTTATTTAAATCTTTTCCAAAAAGAAATGAGTCGGTCTCTACAGTGGGAGCCTTACACAATCCTGCAAATTTAGGATTCAGTGCCGGCCTAATGTTATCTCTCCTGAGATTGTTCAGCTCGTATTGCGTGGTGCACATGAGCGCCAAGACATCCTGTTGATGAGCTGTCATTTCTGTGGTCTCGACTCCCCGTGCGTATGCTGTTATCGCCGCCGTCAGGAGGCGAAGTACCCGCTGGAGTTTGACCTCCTGAGTGCGGATAGGTCCACCCACGTTACCCCATATCTGAGGGTTGAGGCTCTTGACCTTCAGGGCTTCACAGTTATCCGGGGCGATGTGCTCGTCCAGCACTTGGGCGAGCACCTTTTCCTGCAATGGCTTATTTGATAGATGATTTATACTTGCAGCCATTCTAGGTTGCAGTGGTGCTCCAACCCGTGGGGTAGCAACGAATCGTGTTACTACCCCTAGCAGCTCTTCCTGCACACCCTGCTCTTTGTCGGTACCTTCCGCCTGCCCCATATTCAGACCAGCCTGCTCCTGGTCACCGATGCTGACCTCCCAGTCCTGGTCCGAGGTCGCAAAGGGGGGTGCCGGACTCAGCACCATGGAGGGGGCGCCTGTCCTGTCTGACCGAGAGCGCTGCTGCTCCCGGTAGACCATCCCCTCCAGCAGCTGCATGATGCTGCTTAAGCGGCTGTCTCTCCCCAGCTTGGGGGTGGACATGTCCTCCTCCGACGAATCGGAATCGGCCGGCCGGTTAGTTTTACAGGTGGCTTTCCCAGCCCGCCGTGTAGGCTCTGGCGTGACTGGGCCCGGCTCGGTATGAGGAATCTCAAACCGCTGTTCCAGCGGTAGTGCCGCTGGCTGCTGCCCCGCTGGAATAGATTCCTCTGGCGGAGTTAAAGCTCGGGCAGCTCTGGTCGCGAGTTTCTTGCGTTGGGACATGTTTTCCTGAAACAAAAACCAACTCCTACTCGCTCCGTTCCCAACGCACCCTTCACTTACCTGAAAGTGCGCTTTGAAAGTGCAGCTGGAGAGCCTGACTCCAGCTGCCGCCGCTGTTGTACTTGCTGGCGTAATGCCGCACCTGCGCCCTGAGCGGGCTTCTTCACGAAGTCACTCACGTGACTCCGAAGTAAAATAAAACATTTTGCAAAGAAATGTCAAGCCTCAGGAAAACCAGAGAGAGATGATGGATAAACAAATAGATTTGGAGGAAGAAGGGGGCAGAGGCGGATACCGTTGAAATTGATGCCAAGTTGATGAATGTCGGTATGAATGTGAACGTGATGAAATAAGGATGGATGCAAGATACGCTTTTGCTATCAACAATAAGCACACAAAGGTGCCGGTGAGAATTGGAGATGTAGAAGTAGACATTGTAGTAGACTTGGGAAGTGATAGCAATGTTATTGTTAGAGCACTGTGGGAAGACTTAAAATGGAATGCCATAAAAGGCACTTCAAGAAAGAGTAAGAAGAAATTGTTTCCTTATACATCATCGTGGCCACTCCTGACAGTTGGATGTTTCAAGGCAATGGTCCAAGCGGGTGAGAAGCACACTAGGGCTGAATTTGTGGTATTGGGGAGAAGGCAGAGCCACTCATGAGTAGAGTGACTGCCCAAGCATCAGGTGTGATACACATTGGGATAAATGTGAGCTCATTGGTTATATGTGGACAAAGGAGTTCAAGCCAGTATTTAGACAATATACAACAGACAATAGACAATAGGTGCAGGAATAGGCCATTCGGCCCTTCGAGCCAGCACCGCCATTCACTGGCTGATCATCCACACTCAGTACTCAGTTCTTGCCTTTCCCCATATCCCCTGACTCCGCTATCTTTAAGAGCTCTATCCAACTCTCTCTTCAAAGCAAACAGAGAATTGGCCGCCACTACCTTCAGAGGCAGAGAATTCCACAGATTCACAACCCTCTATGTGAAAACGTTTTTCCTCATCTCCGTTCTAAATGGCTTACCCCTTATTCTTAAACTGTGGCCCCTGGTTCTGGACTCCCCCAACATCGGGAACATGTTTCCTGCGTTGAGCCTGTCCAAACCCTTAATAATCTTATATGTTTCAATAAGATTCCCTCTCATCCTTCTAAATTCCAGAGTATACAAGCCCAGCCGCTCCATTTTCTCAGCATATGACCGTCCCATCATCCCGGGAATTAACCTTGTAAACCTGGGCTGCACTCCCGCAATAGCAAAAATGGCCTTCCTCAAATTTGGAGACTAAATACTCAATGCACAAATACTCCAGGTGTGGTCTCACTAGGGCCCTGTACAACTGCAGAAGGACCTCTTTGCTCCTATACTCAACTCCTCTTGTTATGAAGGCCAACATGCCATTTGCTTTCTTCACTGCCTGCTGTACCCGCAAGCTTACTTTCAGTGACTGATGAACAAGGACCCCCAGATCTCATTGTAATTCCCCTTTTCCCAACTTGACACCATTCAGATAATAATCTGCCTTCCTGTTTTTGCCACCAAAGTGGATAACCTCACATTTATCCACATTAAACTGCATCTGCCACACATCTGCCCACTCACCCAACCTGTCCAAGTCACCCTGCATCCTCATAGCATCCTCCTCACAGTCCACACAGCGGCTTCCCCAGACTCCACGTGGCTTGTGGACTCAGCCCCGCCTCCGGGGTATTTTTTTCTCCTCGCACGGAAGGGATGGTGGATGACAGGCGAGAAGACCAATCTGCTGATCTCACGATTTCTTAAACCTTCATAACATTTGTAATATTCCACTGATTGGAACAAAACCTGGTGCGCTTGGGGCAGAGGAGAAGGCGAGTAAGGTGGCAAAAAAATCCTAGCGATTTAGGGTACCGTTTTTGCGAGAGAAAAAAAATGCAAACAGGTAGTGGTCAAGATGAGAATTTTAGTAATAGTATAGATAGATAGGTCAAAGGTGGGAAAATGGGAGTATCTTAGTTGGGGCATCTTGGTTGGCAGTGACAAGTGGGGCCGAAGGGCCTTAATCCATGCTGTTTAGCTTTATGACTGCCTTTTACTGTTACAGGTGCACAACCTTTTATCCAAAGATCCAAATAACGAAAACCTCCGAATAGCGGACAATTTTTCGGTCCTTGAAGAAAGGACCTTGAAAACGTTCACCGAGGGCGGCCCGCAGAGGTGACAGCGGAACCTCCGGTTGGTCCTCGAAGAAAGGGGAACTAAATCCCCATTCATAAAAGAGAAGGTGAGGGTATATTGAGCGGGAGGGTTAATAATTGACAATATGCTGCTACCTGCCCGCTGAGTTAAAAAGTTCCCACGGTAGACTCACGATACACAGTGTATTGTGAGTCTTGCGTGGGAACTTTTTAACTCAGCGGGCAGGCAGCAGCAGATTGTCGCTCCCTTCAGTTTCACCCCACCTACACCCCTCTGCTTCCCGGCCATGCCCTTCCCTCCCCTCTCCAACTCCCCGCTCATTGCACCGGCGCGGGGGCTTTGTACTTTCTTCACGTCGGAGCCAGTGCCAGTCACCGGAGACGTCAGGACCAACGGGACACCGACCCCCGCTCCACTACAGAGGAACCTGGGTTGCGGATGACGGGGCGCGGCTCGGGGCGTCGTAGGGGCCCATCGGGGAGCGGGTTCCTGTTGGTCCTGACGTCTCTGGCCACCTGCTATCCTCCGGGAACTGTACCGCCCTTGCAGGAGAGTGGGGTTGTTTGCAGTTGCAGAGGGAGGGGGCAAGGGCGGTACAGTTCCCAGTCTCAGCTCCAGTCCAGGGGGGTGGCCGGAGACGTCAGGACCAACGGGACAGTGACCCCCAGGCCCACTGCAAGCCCGGAGATCCCAGAGACCCATAGCCAGCAGCAACTCCAGCCCAGCCCCGCTCCAACTCCAGAGGAACACGTAGGGGCAGAAGCTGACGGTGTGCAAGGTGTTCTTGGGGTGGCGCAGCTCGGGCTGTGGGCAAACTGCCACTTGTCGCCGTAGCGGCCCATCGGGGAGACGATTCCTCTGGAGTTGGAGGGGGAGGGGGGTATTGTGCTGTTTGATCGCCCCCTGCTATCCCAGGGACAGGGAGACAGCGGCTTTTTAGACTGGTGGGCAATCACTTCCAAAGTTCTGCCCACACAGTCAGTACACCTCTCCTACACTGCATTTCATACAAACATTTATTCTGCAAGAAAAAACGACATTGAAGACTCAAATTCGCGACCGAGTAACTGCCGGGATCAAGGCGCAAACTCGCGACCTTGCGGATATGAGCCGAGCACTCTACCACTGAGCCAGCCATTAAAATCTACGCTAAAAAATTTCCATTCCGAAGACCGACAAATTCTGAATTACGAAAAGTGTCTGGTCCCAAGGCTTTCGGATAAAAGGTTGTGCACCTGTGGTTGAATAAGTTGCTATTCGCCAGTATATTAGAGGTTAAATGAGAATAAATGAAAGTTGCAGCCTTACATCGCCAGAGAAAGGTTCAATCCTGATTACGGGTACTGTCTGTATGGAGTTTGTACATTCTTGTCCAGTACATTCTCCCTGTGACCTGCATGTGTTGAGTAGTCTCAGTAAGGTGCCACCCTTACAGTTTGGGAGGCTGTTGGCAGCTGTTCAAGGTTAATGGAGAGAAGAACCTGGTTGATGGGCATGACTCCTTCTTCAAGAGACCACCTGTGCCATAAGGAACAGAATTAACCCATTCGGCCCATCAAGTCTACTCCGCCATTCAATCATGGCTGATCTATCTCTCCCTCCTAACCCCATTCTCTTGCCTTCTCCCCATAACCCCTAACATCAGTACTAATCAAGAATCTAGCTATCTCCGCCTTAAAAATATCCAATGACTTGGCCTCCACAACCGCCTGTGGCAAAGAAATTCCTCCTCATCTCTTTCCTAAAGGAATGTCTTTTAATTCTGAGGCTATGACCTATAGTCCTCGTCTCTCCCACTAGTGGAAACATCCTCTCCACATCCACTCTAGCCAAGCCTTTCACTATTTGGTCAACCTGATCACAAACCAAACGGGTTACATCTCAGGGAACATTTTGTTCTGATGAGGCATGAGGCATTTCTGGAGTACCGGCATGCTCAATATGCGTGACATTGTTCATGCTTTTTAAACTGAATTTTTAATCGCAACCTGCAAAAAAACACATTTCTATTCTTTAGTTCAGTCTCACCCGTAACTTCAAATGTTTAAACTCCATCTCAGCGCAGTTACTAACCACAGAGACCAAAATGATTCAAAACATGCCCACAGCAACGAATTCTGAAGAAGCTGTGAGAATCTATTTCATAATGAAAGTAGCAAACACTCTCAATTTACATCCAGGTTTAGTTTAGTTTAGTTTAGAGATACAGCGTGGAAACAGGTCCTTTGGACCACTGAGTCTGCACCGACCAGCGATCCCCGCATACAAACACTATTCTGCACACACTCTGGCCAATTTACAATTATTCCGAAGCAAATTTACCTACAAACCTGTACGTCTTTGAAGTGTGGGAGGAAACTGGAGCACCTGGAGAAAACTGATGCCATCACAGGGAGAACGTACAAACTCTATACAGACAGGGCCCGTAGTCAGAGTTGAACCCAGTCCTCTTGCGCTGTCAGGCAGCAACTCTACCGCTGTGCCACCGTGCAGAGTACTTTTGATTTTGCTAGGTAGATACTCTTGTAAAATGTCCAAAGATTGCCGCGAGAATGTGCACAGTCAGGTGACAGAACAATATTGAGACAAAACACTATTTAGAGTCATGGAGTCATACGGCACAGAACCAGGCCCTACAAAACCATGCTGACTATCTCTAATCACCCCCTGTCTGTCCAAATATCTTATCCCTCAGAATACTCTCCAGTAACTTGCCTACCGCAGATGTGATTACTTGTCTATAGTTGCCAGGCTTTTCCTTCCACGCATTTTTTAATAGAGGCACAACATTCGCCACCCTCCAGTGTTCTGGCTCCTCTCCCATGTATGATGGTTCATGCATCTCAGTCAAGACACCGCAAGGCAATTTCTTCTCTAGTTTCCTGCAGTGTCCTTGGACATATCTGATCAGGCCCGAGAGATAAACCTGATCAGGCGTTCATAAACCTGGGGACATTCAGCAACTCCTAGGCTGTTATAGGGTCTGCTCTCAAGATATTTCCATTAACTGTCCCAAGTTCCCCAGTCTTCATATCCTTGTCCATGGGAAGAACAATGGAACATAGAACATAGAATGGTACAGCACAGGAACCGGCCCTTCAGCCCACAATGTGCCGAACAACATGCCAAACTAAACGGACCTCATCTGCCTGTACATGATCCATATCTCTCTATTCCCTGCACTTCCATGTACATGTCTGAAAGCCTCTTAAATACCACTATCATATCTGCCCCCAACACTGCCCCTGGTAATGCGTACCAGGCCCCAACTACTTACCCTCCTCATCTCCATTACACTTTCTCCCTCTCGCCTTATAGCTATACCCTGGGGAAAAGGTTCTGACTGTCTACCCTATCTCTGCCTCTCATAATTTATATACTTGTATCAAGTCTTTCCTCAACCTCTGACTTCCAGTGAAAACTATCCAAGTCTATCCAAACTCTGATCCGTACAGGATTCTGATAAATTTCCTCTGCACCCTCTTAAAAGCCTCTACATCTTTCCTGTAATTCGCTGGCTAGAACTGCACACAATACTCCAAACACAGTCCAACCAAAGTCCTGTAGAGTTGCATCATGACTTCCTGACTCTTATATTCAATACTTCTGGTGATGAAGGCAAAACATACCATGTGCCTTCTTTACTACCTTATCTATTGTGCTGCCACAGTCAGTGAGCTATGAGCTTGGACTCCAAGATACCTTTGCACAACAAAGCTGTTAAGGGTCTTGCCAATTTTCTGTATACTTTCCCCTTAGATTCAACCCACCAAAGTGCAACATCTCACACTTCATCAAGTTAAACTCCATCTGCCATTTCTTGGCCCATTTCTGCAGTTGACCTATATACCGTTGTATCTGCCGACAGCCTTCCTAACTGTCTGCATCTCCTCCAATGTTGGTGTTGTCAGCAAACTCACTCACCAAACCCATCTACATTTATGTTCAGGTCATTTATTTTTGTCAGGCCACAGGATAACCTACCTGGACACAGGGATAACAGACCTCCTCTGTGAGCAAGGCACTTTATGGCTGATTCATCTGAGTTTCCAGCTTGTAGAAGCCATTCAGGTGGGGGATGTTGATGGTGGGAGTATCAGTTTAGTTTATTGCCACGTATACAGAGGTACAGTGAAAGACTTTTGTTAAGTACTATCCAGTCAGCAGAAAGACAATACATGATTACAATGGAACCATTCAGTGTACAGATACATGATTAGGAAATAATGTTTAGTGCAAGGTAAAGCCGGCAAAGTCCGATCAAAGATAGTCTGAAGGTCACCAATGTGTTAGATAGTAGTTCAGCATTGGTCTCTGGTTGTGGTAGGATGATTCAGTTGCCTGATAACAGCTGAGAAGAAACTGTTCCTGAATCTGGAGGTGTGTGTTTTCACACTTCTATACCTATTGCGCAATGGGAGTGGGGAGAAGAGGGAGTGGCCAGGGTGCGACTCATCCTTGATTATGCTGCTGGCCTTGCCGAGGCAGCGTGAGGTATAAATGGAGTCAATGGAAGGGAGGTTGGTTGTGTGATTGTATCAATGAATGTAATGCCATTGAGTTTCTGGAATAGATAGTTAGTATCCACTGTTGGTTATAACACTCAAGGATCATGATGTTTCTCGACATGTTTCATCCCATGACTAGATCTTGCTGTGTGCAGGTATGTTGCACTCATATTATTTCAAGTACAGCACTGAAACCTGCAACCCACCGTGTCCACACTTTATTCAATTCAATTCAATTCAATTCAATTCAATTCAACTTTAATGTCATCGCACAAATACAAGTATCAGTACAACGAAATGCAGTTTTGCGTCAGTCCGTAGTAGTTGTACATAAAGAGAAAAAACAAGAAAAAAATAGAAAGAGGGAAGATACAGAATAATCAGGAAATACAGAATGATTAAACAAAGGGGGACGGAGGGACCAGAGAAATCTATCGTCGGGACTCCGAGTTCAGCAGTGTGATTGTGTTGTTATAGAAGCTTTTCCTCATCCTGCTGGTACGTGACCTGAGGCTCCTGTACCGCCTCCCTGATGGGAGGAGGGCAAACAGTCCATGGTTGGGGTGTGAGGGGTCTTTGATGATCTTCCCAGCCCGTCTCAGACACCGTTTTCGGTGGAGGGCATCCATGGCAGGGAGCGGGGCACCGATGATGTGCTGCGCGGTTTTCACCACCCGTTGTAGTGCCTTCCTGTCCGCAGCAGTGCAGCTGCTGTACCATACCGTGAAGCAGGTGGTCAGGATACTCTCTATGGTACAGCGGTAAAGGTTGGTCAGGATCTGGGGGGACAGGTGGGCTTTCTTGAGCCTCCTAAGGAAGTAAAGGCGCTGCTGTGCCTTTTTGATCAGCTTGGAGGTGTTGAGGGACCAGGACAAGTCCTCCGAGATATGCACTCTGAGGAATTTATAGCTGGAGACGCGCTCCACCTCAGTCCCGTTGATATGGATGGCGGTATGACTGCCTCCTCTGGTCTGCCTGAAGTCGACAATAATCTCCTTCGTCTTTTTGGAGTTGAGGACGAGGTTATTGTTGGCACACCAGGCTGTCAGGTGCTGGATCTCATCCCTGTAGGCTGACTCATCGTTGTCGCTGATCAGTCCTACTACCGTGGTATCGTCAGCAAACTTAATAATGGCGTTGGATCCGTACTTTGGGATGCAGTCGTGGGTGAAGAGGGAGTAGAGGAGAGGGCTGAGCACACAGCCCTGTGGCACTCCGGAGTTCAGTGTATATGAATCCAATAATAATCCAACTGAAGAAACCTCATGTTGTCACAGTTAACACCAAGTAGAGAGCGATGATGGAGGTCAACATCCACCCTAAGTTATTGGAGGTGTGAAACAGCAGGCCTACCTTCTCCCACATCATAGGAATAAGAGTGGATGTAGATAAAGAAAATGGCGGCGGCACGGGCACATCGCAACGCCCCGTGTCTCCCAAGAATGGGAAAAATAGCGACAATTCCCCTACCTGTTTCAAGGCTGCTCACACGGAGCAGTCTTGTATCCATTTCGTACAGCCGACAGGAACTTCTGGACTTCGGTTCCTGCGGCTGCAACAACTTTCTGGGCGATCTCCATCTTGCTCCTGAGCTCGTCAGAGCAACGGAGCACCGGAGCCGCGGGGCTGGAAAACGCCACCCGAGCCGCGGGGCTGAAGAACGCCAGCGGAGCCGCGGGGCTGGAGACCGCCAGCGGAGCCGCGGGGCTGAAGAACGCCAGCGGAGCCGCGGGGCTGGAGACCGCCAGCAGAGTCACGGGTCTGGAGAACGCCAGCAGAGTCGCGGGTCTGGAGAAAGCCAGCGGATCCACGGGGCTAGAGAAAGCCAGCGGATCCGCGGGGCTGGAGACCGCCAGCAAAGCCATGGGGCTGGAGACCGCCACCGGAGCAACGGAGATGCGGAGCAACGGAGCGGCAGTACACCAGTGCGCACTAAGCCAGCTCGGCCAACCGGAAGCACCAACAGACGGCGATGCGTACGAAAGCACCGCCGGGGACGCAGAGGTGGCCTAAAGGCCAGGTTAGAGCTAGCCCCACACAGGGTAGCGATTGCTAGCCTTTTCCTCGCCAACGTGCGCTCACTGGCAAACAAAATGGATGAACTCCGGCTAAGGATCACCTCCCACAACCGGATCAAGGACTGCAACATCTTGATCTTCACGGAAACTTGGCTCAACATCGACGTTCCTGATAGCGCCATCCAGCTATCGGGGCGTCATTTACTCCGAGCGGACAGGACATCAGACTCTGGTAAGACCAGAGGTGGGGGCCTGTGCATTTATGTAAACAAAGCATGGTGCACGGACTCCACCATCATCGAGAGTCACTGCTCAGCTAACCTTGAGTTCCTCTTGGTTAGATGCAGACCGTTCTATCTGCCCAGAGAGTTCACCTCCACTGTTGTGACTGCAGCCTACATCCCTCCCGATGCTAATGCTAAGCTTGCAATGAAAGAGCTGCATACTGCCATTAGCAAACAACAGACTCACAACCCTGAGGCAGCCTTCATTGTTGCGGGTGACTTCAATCACTCCAACCTGAAGACTGTACTCCCCAAATTCCACCAACATGTCTCCTTCCCCACTAGAGTAGACAAGACACTGGACAAAGTCTACACTAACATGGCTGAAGCTTACAAAGCCATCCCCCTCCCCCACCTTGGTCAGTCTGATCACGTCTCATTGTTCCTGCTCACTAAGTACTCCCCACTCATCAGACGGGTTAAACCAACTGTAAGGACAGTTAAAGTCTGGTCAGAGGAAGCGGACTTCACACTTCAGCAGTGTTTTGGAAACACTGACTGGAAGGCGTTTGCAGCCCAGGCCACCCTTGACTCCCACACGGATATTGATTCCTACACATCCTCTGTTCTGGACTTTATAAACTCCACCATCAATAGTGTCACCTCCCTCAAACAGGTGACCATATTCCCGAATCAGAAGCCATGGATGAACCGCGAGGTCAGGCTACTGCTGAAAGCACGGGACACCGCTTTCAGGTCAGGCGATGCTCGAGCCTACAGTTCATCCAGGGCTAACCTGAAGAGGGGCATCAGGAAGGCCAAGCACTGCCATAAGCTCAGGATTGAGGAGCACTTCTACAACATCTCCGACCCCCGACGCATGTGGCAAGGCATCCAGGACATCACGGACTACAGACCCTCCAACACCACCCCCACATACAGCGACGCCTCCTTCCTTGAGGAGCTTAATCACTTCTATGGCCGCTTCGGCAGGGACAATCTAGAGACAGCCATCAAGGCTGTGCTACCTGCCGATCACCAACCCCTCACATTCACCCCCGACGACGTATACGTGGCACTGAGTAGGACTAATGCACGTAAAGCTGCTGGCCCTGACGGCATCCCCGGGCACGTGCTCAGGGCCTGTGCTGCGCAGCTGACAGACGTCTGGACTGACATCTTCAACCTGTCACTTGCCCAAGCAGTTGTCCCCACTTGCCTTAAAACCACCTCCATCGTGCCAGTGCCAAAACACTCCACTGCGGCAAGCCTCAACGACTTCCGCCCAGTTGCACTTACCCCCATCATCACCAAGTGCTTCGAGAGGCTGGTCCTGGCACACCTCAAAAGCTGCCTACCCCCCACACTGGATCCCTATCAGTTTGCCTGCCGCAAGAACAGGAGTACGGAGGATGCCATCTCAACGGCACTTCACTCCGCCCTCTCCCACCTCGACAACAGAGACACTTACGTAAGAATGCTGTTCATCGATTACAGCTCAGCATTCAACACCATTATACCATCAAAACTGATCCCCAAACTCGGTAACCTGGGCATCGACCCCTCCCTCTGCAACTGGATACTGGACTTTCTAACCAACAGACCACAGTCTGTGAGGTTAGACAAGCACACCTCTTCAACCCTCACCCTGAACACCGGTGTTCCACAGGGCTGTGTGCTGATTCCCCTCCTCTACTCCCTCTTCACCTATGACTGCACACCTGTACATGGTACTAACACCATCATCAAGTATGCAGATGATACAACGGTGATTGGCCTCATCAGCAACAATGATGAGCTGGCCTACAGGGAGGAGGTCCAGCACTTAGCAGCATGGTGCGCTGACAACAACCTGGCCCTTAACTCCAAGAAGACCAAGGAGCTCATTGTAGACTTCAGGAAGTCTATGGGCGGCACGCACACCCCCATCCACATTAACGGGACGGAGGTGGAACGTGTTTCCAGCTTCAGGTTCCTGGGGGTCAACATCTCCAATGACCTCTCTTGGACCCACAATACCTCAACTCTGGTCAAGAAGGCTCATCAGCGTCTCTTCTTCCTGAGGAGATTGAAGAAGGTCCATCTGTCTCCTCAGATCCTGGTGAACTTCTACCGCTGCACCATCGAGAGCATCCTTACCAACTGCATCACAGTATGGTATGGCAACTGCTCTGTCTCTGACCGGAAGGCATTGCAGAGGGTGGTGAAAATTGCCCAACGCATCACCGGTTCCTCGCTCCCCTCCATTGAGTCTGTCCAAAGCAAGCGTTGTCTGCGGAGGGCGCTCAGCATCGCCAAGGACTGCTCTCACCCCAACCATGGACTGTTTACCCTCCTATCATCCGGGAGGCGCTACAGGTCTCTCCGTTGCCGAACCAGCAGGTCGAGGAACAGCTTCTTCCCTGCGGCTGTCACTCTACTCAACAATGTACCTCGGTGACTGCCATCATCACCCCCCCCCCCCCCCCCCCGGACACTCCTCCCACAGGAAAATACACTATGACTGTATACATGTAAATAGATTTATTTATTGAAATCATATCCTATGTCGCTCTTCCAGGGAGATGCTAACTGCATTTCGTTGTCTCTGTACTGTACACTGACAATGACAATTAAAGTTGAATCTGAATCTGAATCTGAACCGTACTCACACTCGTTGAATTTAGGATTTCACAGCAGGAGGTAGAAGATTACCTGGCTATGCTTTGTGGCATCTAGCCTGTTCCTACAGACAGCAGACAGCCCGTTCCTACAGACTGTCAGAGAGATTGCTCTTCTATGCCTTCTGGATAAACAATGTATTCACAGACGTAGATTTTCCTCGGCTGAAGTATATGTGGTTTGGAGGCAGACGTTGAGCTGTGGTCTCGTTCCTGCACTGTCCTCTCTCTGGAAACCAATATCATGTTGACTCTCAGCTCCTTTGCCACAGGGCCTCTCAGTGGCTGCAGAAAATCTCGGCTGTGTTGTCCAACACATTCCTCTCCCATACATCAGAGAGATCACCCAGGGACAGTCTTCACGAAGGAATGGCATCATCTAAATAGATTTTGATGAGAAGATAGTGATGACCAGGGCAGTGGTGATCTGCCATCATTGTGGCATCGACAGCCATTGGCTGCAGTGGGCTGGGGACTCCATTACTCCATTGTCAAGCTGTTTGCTGCTTTCCCCAAGGTCCCCAAGATGCTCCCAGTGAGCAGCTTGCAGTTCCCCAGGAGCAGTGGGATGCTGCATATGTTCTCCTTCACCAGGGAGATGGCATAAAGCAGGTTGCACCTCATCACTAGCACAGAGCTGCCTTGTATGAACAGCTTCACCCCAACAGGAGCATCTGCACGGCATGTGGGAACTACAGCAGTTCATCCTGCTGCAGCCAGGGGCGGAAAACCTGGGGAGGCCAGAGGGGACATGTCCCCTCCATGTTTTGAGAGGTGGGGGACATCCCCCCCAAGTTTTTGTAATCGGGATTTTAAAACCCGGTGATCGAGGGAGCCAATTGGAGGAGAGAGGCAGGCAATGGGGACGGGACATGATTCGGCGCGATGATTGAGGGGGGGGGGGGGGGGGGGGGGAGGGGGAGAAGTGGCACAGAGACGTGCGCTTCGATCCGGGCCAGAATCGATCCCGGCCAGGTCTCCGGCGCGGTCCCGAGTGCCCCCGGGTCCCGGGTGGCCAGAGAGGTCGGCAGCAAAGATCCTCCGCTATAGGATCTAGGATCTTTGGTCGGGAGTCAGACGGGCCAGCGCAGAGAAACAACGCTAAACCCAGCTAACTCTGCCTGTCCCGCCAGGTGAGCTTACAGCCCTTCCTGGACTTGCGGGAAATATGGCCAGCGTGGAGAAACAGCGCTGGTATCCCGTCAGTCCAGACAGGGCTGTAGTTAACCCGGTAAGACAGGCAGAGTTGAGCTGCATTTAGCGCTGGATTGAGCCTCCGAAGCCTCGCGCGCGCATGTGTGTGAGTGTGCGCATGCACGCGTGGCCACCAAAAAATTGTGTCCCCCGTCCCCTCCATGTTTTGATAGCGGGTTCCGCTCTTGGCTGCAGCAGTGACGTACCCCCTTCACCCCAACCAATTCAACATGAGCAGAGTCCTGAACACAGCACTGATTAGTTTAGTTTAGTTTAGTTTAGTTTATTGTCACGTGTACCGAGGTGCAGTGAAAAGCTTTTGTTGCATTCTAACCAGTTAGCGGAAAGACTATACGATTATAATTGAACCATTCACAGTGTATACCGTAGATCCATGATAAGGGAATAACATTTAGTGTCAAATAAAGCATGAAGCATAGAAGATTGTCCGAGGGTCACCAAAATGCTCACTTTACTTGTTGCTTGGAGGATGCATGGCAGCCTGAAGCTGTCTGAAAAAGGCTACAGAAGTCAGCAGACTCTCCTTAAATTATGAAGGAAACAACAGAGTAACTCAGTGTACTTTCACTCGTGCTGTGATTATGGCCAAAAGCACTCATTTCGACTGGCGAGACAGGATGCGGTGTAGAAAGCATTTTATCAGGATGCATCACAGCTCGGTTTGGGAACAGCTCCATCCAAGACCGCAAGAAATTGCAGTGAATTGTGGACGCAACCCAGACCATCACACAAACCAACCTCCTTTCCATTGACTCCATTTATACCTCATGCTGCCTCAACAAGGCCAGCCGTATAATCAAGGACGAGTCGCACCCTGGTCACTCCCTCTTCTCCTCTCTCAGGCAAAAGGTATAGAAGTGTGAAAACGCACACCTCCAGATTCAGGGGCAGTTTCTTCCCAGCTGTTATCAGGCAACTGAATCATCCCACCGCAACCAGAGAGCAGTCCTGAACTACTATCAAGCTCTTTGGTGACCCTTGGACTATCTTTGATCAGACTTTACTGGCTTTATCTTGCACTAAACGTTATTCCCTTATCATGTATCTATACACTGTGAATGGCTTGATTGTAATCATGTATTGTCTGTCTGTTGACTGGTTAGCACACAACAAAAGCTTTTCACTGTACCTCGGTACATGTAACAATAAACGGAACTAAACAAAACTAAAGGAGTGAATATTGAGCAAATAGGGATGCGATTGGATGCACATTGACATACTAACATGAAAACATATGGAAATCCCTGGAGCAATATTCACACTGGTGCTGTATCCACCATGAGTTAACCTGTAGAAGGGTCTCGACCTAAAATGTCACCCATTCCTTCTCTCCAGAGATGCTGCCTGTCCCACTGAGTTACTCCAGCATTGTTTGTTTATCTATGAGTTAACCCACTATGGGTTAACTCAATAGCCATGCTATTAACAAGCCCAATTTTGATACATATATATAGGGCAGGAAAAGCTCAAAATGTTGCTATAAATAAAAATGGCCATTCTATATTTTGTACAAAACACAATTGTTGGAGGAATTCAGCAGGTCAGGCAGCATCTGTGGAGGAAATGGACAGACAACATTACAAGTCAGGATCCTTCTTGAGAATATTTGGAGTTTCAGGCCTGAGCTATAGTGTCAGAGAATAAACATTTTGTATTCAGTATGAGTTTGTATTATTAACCACAAATATAAGAGTCTGAACTTATGATTGCCACATATAAGGGAAGACAATATTTCAGTTTCATGGTATTATTTAAAAGACAGCATCTCCTGTTGCACAGATAGGAATCATCTCTGCACCTGATTGTCTTGTATGTTTAATCCCTAATCTAATGACCTACTGACACACAAGTGAAAGTCCTGCCACAGTGCCAAGAAAGATGTTCTTGTGTCTGTTTATGTGTGTACGACTCGTCAGAATGATGCAAATTGATAGTATACATCTGTACCTCGATACACATTAGTTTAGTTTAGTTTAGTTTATTGTCACATGTACCGAGGTACAATGAAAAGCTTTTGTTGCGTGCTAACCAGTCAGCAGAAAGACCGTAAATTATTACAATCGAGCCATTTACAGTGTACTGATAAAGAAATAACGTTTAGTGCAAGGTAAAGCCAGCAAAGTCCGGTCATGGATGGTCCGAGGGTCACCAAAGAGGTAGATAGTTGATCAGGACTGCTCTCTGGTTGTGGGTAGGATGATTCAGTTGCCTGATAACAGCTGGGAAGAAACTGTCCCTGAATCTGGAGGTGTGCATTGAGAAGAGGGAGTGGCCAGGGTGTGACTCGTCCTTGATTATGCTGCTGGCCTTGTCGAGGCAGCGTGAGGTATAAATGAAGTCAATAGATGGAAGGTTGGTTTGTGAAGGGTCTCAACCCGAAATGTCTGCCATTCTTTCTCTCCAGAGGCGCTGCCTGTCCCGCTGAGTTACTCCAGCTATCTTCGGTTTACACCAGCATCTGCAGTTCCTTCTTACACAGGTTGGTTTGCGTCTGGGCTGCATCCACAATTCACTGCAACTTCTTGTGGTCTTGGATGGGGCTGTTTCCAAACCAAGCTGTGATGCATCCTGATAAAATGCTTTTAATGGCGCATCTGTAGAAGTTGGTGAGAGTCGCAGAGGACATACAGAACTTCCTATACCTTCTAAGGAAGTAGAGGCATTGGTGTGCTTTCTTAGTCGTTGATTGAATATGGGTGGTCCAGGAGATGTTGTTGGTGATATTGACTCTTGACAATAAACAAAACTAAACTGTTCAAAGTGGAATATGATTACAGAGATCTTAAAGTTGAATTATGCCATCCCAGACATTTGTATGAACAACTCTTGAAAATCACACTTCTGATAAATATAGATGTGCACTTATTGTTCATTTAAACAATTGGTGAGAAGAATTCTTCCACAAGTTTCCTTTGGTCAGCAAGGATAAGAAGGGCAGAAGGTCCGTTCCTGTGCTGTACAGGTCCATAACTCTCTGTTGAAATGTTCTAAGCCTCCAAGCCAAATCCGAGGAAGGACATTATTGCCATAGAGGGAGTGCAGAGAAGGTTTACCAGACTGATTCCTGGGATGTCAGGACTGTCTTATGAAGAAAGACTGGATAGACTTGGTTTATACTCTCTAGAATTTAGGAGATTGAGAGGGGGATCTTATAGAAACTTACAAAATTCTTAAGGGGTTGAACAGGCTAGATGCAGGAAGATTGTTCCCGATGTTAGGGAAGTCCAGGACAAGGGGTCACAACTTAAGGATAAGGGGGAAATCCTTTAAAAGCGAGATGAGGAGAACTTTTTTCACACAGAGAGTGGTGAATCTCTGGAACTCTCTGCCACAGAGGGTAGTTGAGGCCAGTTCATTGGCTATATTTAAGAGGGAGTTAGATGTGGCCCTTGTGGCCAAGGGGATTAGGGGGTATGGAGAGAAGGCAGGTACGGGATACTGAGTTGGATGATCAGCCATGATCATATTGAATGGCGGTGCAGGCTCGAAGGGCCGAATGACCTACTCCTGCACCTAATTTCTATGTTTCTATGTTTAAGCCCACATCTGCCGATCTTCAGCCTCCATTCCTGATTCTTAGGCTCCAATCTCAATGGGCCATATTCCAAATACAATCCTCAGGCACTCACCGAATGCAGCGCCGGAGACTCGGGTTCAATCCCGACTACGGCTGCTGTCTGTACGGAGTATGTACGTTCTCCCCGTGACCAGTGTGGGTTTTCTCCGAGCTTAGTTTCCTCCCACACTCCAAAGACGTACAGATTTGTAGGTTAATTGGCTTTGTAAATGTAAAAATTGTCCCTGGTGAGTGTAGGATAGGGTTAATGTGCGGGGATCACTGGTCAGCACGGACCCAATGGGCCGAAGGGCATGTTTCTGCGCTGTATCTCTAAAACTAAATCTCTAAAACTATAAAAACAACTAAAAGCAAAACACCTAGAGCCAGATGTTTTAACCTCAGGCCAGAATCACGTGATTTCAAGGCTACTTGCTCACAAACTGCATCCTCCGATGCCCAAACACTGGGCACAAATAATTTCAATCCCAGGCCTTGATATCTTAACTCTCAGCCCCTGATCTCATGTGCCATGTCCTAACCGCACAACTCCCAAGCCTCAATTCCTCATCTACAGGAGTATATCATATGAATACCTGGAAATTAGTTTTTTAGTTTAGTTTAGTTTAGTTTAGAGATACAACGTGGAAACAGGCCCTTCGGTCCACCGTGTCCGCACCGACCATCGATCACTCATACACTAGTTCTGTGTACGAGTCACACCGGCCAACATGTCCCTGCTACACTAGTTCCACCTGCCCGCATTTGGTCCATATCCCTCTAAACCTGTCTATCCATGTACCTGTCTAACTGTTTCTTAAACATTGGTATAGCCCCAGCCTCAACTACCTCCTCTGGCAGCTTGTTCCATACACCCAAAACCCTTGGTGTGAAAAAATGACCCCTCAGATTCCTATTAAATCTTTTATCCTTCACCTTAAATCCATGTCCTCTGGTCCTTGATTCCCCTACTCTGGGCAAGAAACTCTCTACATCTACCCGATCTATTCCTATCATAATTTTGCACACCTCTATAAGATCACCCCTCATCCTCCTGAACTCCATGGAATAGAGTCCCAGCCTACTCAACCTCTCCCTATGGCTCACACCCTCCACTGCTGGTACCATGCTCATAATTACTCTCTGTACCCTTTCCAGATTCAGCACATCTTTCCTATAACGTGCTGCCCAGAACACAACACAATATTCTAAATGCTGGCCTCACCAACGACTTATACAACTGCAACATGACCTCCCAACTTCTTTACTCAACACTCTGATTGATGAAATCTCTGACATGATTTTCAAACGTTCAAATCTTCTCTGTACCCTTTCCAGCTTGACAACATCTTTCCTGTCACATGGTGCCCTGAACTGAACACAATAATCTAAATGTGGTTTCACCAACGTCTTATACAACTACAACATGACCTCTCAACTTATATATTAAATACACTGACTGATGAAGGCCAAAGTTCCAAAATACTTTTTGACCACACATTCCCCCTGCAACTTCACCTTCAAGAAACCATGTACCTGCACTCCTAGATCCCTCAGCTCTACAACATTCCCCAGAGCTCCACCATTCACTGTATAGGTCCTGCCCATGTTAGACTTCCCAAAATGCAACACCTCAAATTTCTCTATATTCCAGCAACCATTCCTCAGCCCACCTGGCCAATCGATCAAGATCCTGCTGCAATTTTTCACAACCACTATCTGCAAAACCATCTATTTTTGTATCATCAGCAAACTTGCTAATCTTGGCCTGTATCTTCTCATCCAAAACGTTGATGTTGATGACAAACAGTAATGGACCCAGCACCGAACCCTGAGGCACACCACTAGTCACAGGCCTCCAGTCCAAGAAGCAACCCTCCACCATCACCCTCTGCTTCCTTCCGTGAAGCCAATTGTCTATCCATTCAGCTATCTCCCCTTGGATCACATGCGATCTAACCTTCCAGAGCAGCCTACCATGTGGAACCTTGTTGAAAGCTTTGCTGAAGTCCATGTACACAACATCCACAACTCTTCCCTCATCAACCTTTTTTGTCACGTTAGCAAAATACTCAATCAGATTTGTGAGACACGACCTTCCACTTAAAAACACATGCTGACTATCCCTAATCAGCCCTTGCCCATCCAAGTGCCTGTATGACCTATCCCTCAGAATACTCTCTAGCAACTTTACAACCACAGATGTTAAGCTCACATTCCCAGCATTATTCCTGCAGCCCTTCTTGAATAGAGGCACAACATTTGCCACCCTCCAGTCTTCCGGCACCTCTCCTGTATTTAAAGTCAACTCGCAAATGTCAACCAGGGCTCCTGCAATTTCCTCTCCAGAGTCCCCCAATGTCCTTGAATATCTAATCTGACCCAGGAGATTTGTCTACCTTCACATACACTAGTACCTTCAATACCTCTTTGACTGTTACATTGACTGCTCTCAAGACACTTCCATTGACTGCCCCAAGTTCCTCCGTCTTCCTGTTTTTCTCCTCGGTAAATACAGAGGGGAGGTACACATGGCGGACTTTGCCCATCTCCTGTGGCTCCACACAGAGGTGGCCACTTTGATTCCTGACGGGTCCCACTCTCTCTCTAGTTACATTTTTCCCCTTTATGTAGTTATAAATCATGAGGGGAATTGATAGGGTGAATGTACAGTCTTTTAACCGGGATATGCAAATCAATACCAGAAAACATAATTTAAAAGTGAGATTGTAAAGATTTAACAGGAGCCTTTTGATTTGGTGGTGGGTGGATTGAATGAGCTGCCAGAGGAGGTGGGTACAATAATTTTTAAAATGCATTTGGACAGCTACATGGATAGGAAAGGTTTAAAGGGACCTGGGACAAACAGGGGCAAATGGATCTAGTTTAGATGGCCATCTTGGTCGACAGGGGTGAGTTGGGCTTCAGGGCCTGTTTCTGTGTTGTATGATCCCAATACGTGTTAAGGACATTTCTGAGGGTGTTACCAGGATTGGAAAATTGTTAAATGAGGATTGGCAGGCGTTTGGATCAGAGGAGCCTTTGTTGAGAACTTTGTCGAGTGAAGTGAGACAAAGTAAATAAGAAGAATCTGTTACCTTTGGCAAAGGCGTCAAAAATCAATGGGCATTGATTTAAAATAAATGGTACAAGGTTTAGAGAGGAGTTGAAGAAATTATTTTCACATCCCAAGAGTTGCAGGGTTCTGGAATTCACGCCCTGAAAGTGTGGTGGAGACAAGAGCCCTCATTATATGGATGTGTGTTTAAAGAGGTGTGACCAGAGCAGGGCGGTGGACATAGGTCAGAAAGGTTACATCGTTTTCCATTGATTGGACTAGATATGATAGGCTCAATGTTTCATTAACTTGGTGAGTACAGGATTCATACATTGTGTAATTCTAAGTGATATTTCCATCTGATTTGGATGACCACTTGCAAATGTGGATCATACAGTCTTCAGCACAGACTGGTTCCACCAAGATGCAGCACAGAACGCCACAGGAAAATCTTTTGTCCCCCGTGTCTATCAAACTGTACAACTATTTGCACATCCCCCAATCCTGGACTTTCCACATCACTTTAAATTGATGCTTCGTGTATCTTGTTGTGTTTTATGACTGTTGGCAGACCAAGTTCTCTCCTGGGATAAATATAGTTCTATCATATCACATCATATCGTATAATCCATTAAGTAAATTTACCTCTTGCCAGTTGTAGCCCGAGTCTCCTATTTCTTCCTTGCTCTGTTTGAAGACACAATATTGGTTTCATTTTTATTGCCACCACGTGCAATGGGCATCATGGGCAACACGGTGGCACAGCGGTAGAGGTGCTGCCCTACAGCGCCAGAGACCCGAGCTTGATACGGAGTTTGTACGTTCTCCCCGTGACCACGTGGGTTTTCTCCAAGATCTTCGGTTTCCTCCCACACTTCAAAGACGTACAGGTTTGTAGGTTAATTGGCTTGGTAAATGTAAAACTTGTCCCTAGTGTGTGTAGGATCGTGTTAATGTGCGGGGATCGCTGGTCGGTGCGGACCCGGTGGGCCGAAGGGCCTGTTTCCGCGTGTATCTCTAAACTAAACTAAAGGTTTGTAGGTAAATTGACTTTGGTAGTGTGTGTAGAATAGTGTTAATTTATGGGGATCACTGGTTGTGTGGACTCGGTGGGCTGCAGGGCTTGTTTCCATGCATTGAGGTAGTTTTAAACAACAGCTAAGGAAAGGAGACATTTGGAGATGGAAATCCAGAATTTACGGGTGGCACGGTGGCGCAGCGGTAGAGTTGCTTGCTTACAGCACTTACAGCGCCAGAGACCCGGGTACGATCCTGACTGCGGGTGCTGTCTGTACGGAGTTTGTACGTTCTCCCCGTGACTTGCGTGGGTTTTCCCCAAGATCTTCGGTTTCCTCCCACACTCCAAAGATGTGCAGATTTGTAGGTTAAATGGCTTGGTATAATTGTAAATTGTCCCAAGTGTGTGTTTGTGGGGTAATGTAAGTGTGCGTGGATTGCTGGTGGGTGCGGACTCGGAGGCCGAAGGGCCTGTTTCCACGCTATATCTCTAAACTAAACTGAACTTGGGGCCAGTGCAGCTGCGGGCAGGACATCCAATGGCATGCTAAAGAAAGGAAGGAATTTGGAGATCGTTTTTGCAACAGAATATTGAAGAAAAAGGAAGGGCCGTGAAGAAATGTGAACACTAGGATTAGAATGTTAATTCAAAACAACAGATGTGAGCTGATGAGCATCTGTACAAGAGGCACAGTAGCATTGCTGTAGGAAGCTTCTCTGTTTCCACAGCTGAAGAAACTGTTGCTCAGTTGACACCCATCCTGTTGACACCCATCCTGTTGATCTGAGTAAAGTAATATTGCCTCCATGTACACTCATTTAAGAATGTTTCGTCGCTGTTCGGTGCGCGCTGCAAATATTAACTGTAGCTCCAACACATTCAAAGTTGACGTGTTTTCAAAGCCAGTCTTGCCCGTTCCATGAATATTCTGTTTACCCACAAACCTGGCTCACTGTCAGTGACTATGACAGAAGTGAAAATCACTTCAGTATCAAAGGTATTTTATTGGTCACATTCACTGTAATGAAGTGAAATGCTTTTTGCCATTTTGCAGCACACAAAAGAATACAGACATAACACCAATGAGAGTCTTAAACACAAAGAACATCCCCCCACAATGGCTCCCACCATGAGGGAAGGCACAAAGTCCAGTCCCCAACCACAGTTCACCCATAGTCGGGCCTATTGAGGCCTCCACAGTTGCCTCTACGGAGGCCCGATGTTCCTGGCCGTTCTCGCCGGGTGGTGGTGCTCCGGCGTTGGGAGAGTCCTCACAGCGGCATGGGAACCCTGGAACGGCGCCTCCGTACTGGAGGCCGCGGCTTCCGAAGCCGACAAGGCCGCGCCGGTTGGAGCTCCACAACTGGTGATAAGTACAATGATAAGCATAATCGTTTCACCCCAGCACTCAGCCAACATCTCCACAAATCAAGTGATAGTGTCACCATATGTCTTGAGATTCTAATATTCAAGTTAGAAAGCCTTTCAATCGGCTGCCCCTTAAATCTTAAAGGAGAGGATTACAGATGGGGTAGATGCAGAGTCTCTTTCCCATGTGTGGGCCGGTGGGCAGACCCTGCAGCAGCCTGGGAGTGGGTGCACGGGCTTGATGGGAGAGTGGGCCGCTGGAGGCCCTGCAGCAGCCTGGAGCTCAGTTGGACTGTGCGCTGGTCGAAGAGGCCGCGCACATGGATCACACGTACTCTATAGCGGTGGAGCAGCAGTGGAAGATACCACAGCTACACAGCCAGGCCCACCCTGCAACGCCAGCAGGACAACAGACCTTCATGGTCAGGTCAAGATCCCTGCACTTACAAAGGATACAAAGGACATTTATTGGTGTAGTGAAATTTGAGTTGCCATTTGCAGCACACCAATAAAGATAAGACACAACATTAAAGAATATAACAATAAACATAAAAACATCCCCCCACAATGGAGATGTGATGGAATGCAGCAAAGTCTAGTCCTATCCCCTGTTCATCCATAGTTGGGCCTATTGAGGCCTCCTCAATCGCCGCTACGGCTGCCCGTAGCGGCTTCAGACCCTCTCGCCGGATAATGGAACTCTGGCGTCGGGAGAACATTTCCTCCCCGGAGACCGTGGCTCCTGAAGTCCACAGGCCGCGCTGGTCGGAGCTCCAACACTGGCGATCTCGGCGAGAGATCCCAGGCTCCGCGGTGTTTAAAGTTCAGCGCCTCCGCGGCTGGACGCTCCACAAACTGCAGCACCGCGGTTTCGTAGTCGGCGGTCTCAGCACTCTGGAGCCCACCACACGGTGACCCGGGTAAGGCATCGCCCGCTCCACGAGGGTGCTTCAGCGCTGTGCTGCCACCAAAGCTGAAGTTCTGGCCGGTCCTGGCAGGAAACGCTGCTCCAGTCCCGTTGGTAGGCCGTGAGGAAGGGGTGAAGATACGGTTCGGAGGAAAGAAGCATCTCTGACCAGGTAGGGACTGAGAAAAAACAGTTTCCCACTACCCCCCCCCCCCCCCCCCCCCCCCCCACACCACCCCCCACATAAAAAGACTAGACCTCCAAAACAAACACTTTTTAACTCACTAAATTTTTTTTTAAAGGGTGAAAGGACTAACAGCTGCTGGCAGGGCAGCCATACTGAACGGCGCCCCCTACACCGCCCTTACAACACTTGAAAATGATGACCCAGTGTATTAGCTTAGTTTACCTTAGTTTAGTTTAGTTTAGAGGTACAGCGCAGACACAGGCACTTCGGTCCACCGAGTCCGCACAGACCAGCAATCCGCGAACACATACACTGTGTTACACACACGTAGGTACAATTTACACTTATACCAAGCCAATTTATCTCAAAACCTGTATGTCTTTGGAGTGTGGGGTCATGGGGACAACATACAAACTCCGTACAGACAGCACCCATAGTCAGGATCGAACCTGAGTCCCTGGCACTGCAAGCGCTGTAAGGCAGCAACTCTTCACCTGCTCCTCTTTCTTATGTTGTCACATCTCTATGTTCCTATAGATTTGAAAACTTGATTTCGAGACACCAAATAAATGGAAATGGCATCTGTAAGAATGGATTACACAGGGCCCAACTATAGCTAGGTTCCTCACAAGAGAAACTTGTAAGGGGAAGGGAAATTTAGATATAGAAATATCCAAACCCATGTTAATGGTCAAAGGAAGGAATTGCAGATGCTGGTTTACACTTGAAGATAGACACAATGCTGGAGTAACTCAGCGGGACAGGCAGCCTCTCTGGAGAGAACGAATGGGTGACGTTTTGTATCAAGACCCTTTAGTTGCTCTGTCAATACCCGGAAAGGTAGCAACTGCTTAATAAAAATTACATAGAATTTGTTGTGTAGAATTGTAATCCTCAGGCCTAGCGGTGAGGTCATGCACAGAAGCAGAGATCGGCAGGTGGGAACAAGCTCCGCCCTCAAAATGGCTGACAGCAAGGTCATGAGCCAAACCAGACAGCGATCAATGCACTCAGTCTTTCCTATTCCTCCTGAACGCCCAGAAATTAGACACATTCAAAACCACTGAAAGCAGTTACACAATTGTGTAACTGTGATTCTGTTAATTGTGTGATTTATATTTAAATAATGTAAAAAATATTAACTATTAAAAAATTATATAAAGCATTGAAACCTAAATAAAAGCAGTCAGTACTATTTTCTATTTCTTCTGCAAGCTCCAAATCCAGATACATTAAAAACGACTGAAGGCAATTAAACAATTGATGTTAATTGTGTGATATGTATTTAAATAATGTAAAAATTATTGATTAAATAAAAAATCACATAAAGCATTAAAACATCTAAATTAATACATTCTTCAAACAAACACAATGATTTAAACATGGTAAATGAGCTCAGCAGGGTGTAAGTGGCAGAGCCTGCTCGGAGTTACGATGTGTGTGTGTGTGGGTAGTTCAGTGTGGTTTTATATCTGCCATTGCCAAGCAATGCCTTCTGGAACATAATTCTGGATCATCATTCTCTACATTTCAGCTACTCCTGGAGACTTTCCTTTCACTTTCCTTTCCTTGCTTTTACTTGTCACCTTTAGTATTAGTTGAGTCTTGGTTCGCTTTCCCAAATGGTAGCCAGAGTAAACCATGCCAATCATCTGTGGCAGAGTGATGCCACCTGCAGTGAAGCCTAGATTGCCACAGAGAGGTGAAGTGTGCATTAATTTTCACACAGGGTTGGAGATACTCTTACTTGTTGGGTAAAAGTAAATGGATTTAATGTAGGTCAGTTTCAGTTCAGTTCAGTTTATTGTCACGTGTACCGAGGTACAATGAAAAGCTTTTGTTGCGTGCTAACCAGTCAGCGGAAAGACAATCCATGATCACAATCGATCCATTCAGCAATCGATGCAGAATTGAATGTGGTCTGTAACCAGCAAGGGCCTGGGTTCCGGCAGCCTGGGTTCATTACTGACTCACCGTTGCTGGGTGGGGTTTACACGTACTTGCTGTGACCACATGGGTTTGCTCCAGGTGTTCTGGTTCCCTCCCAGCATATGTGGGTTGGTAGGTTGATGGACCACTTGTGTCGTTGAGTAGTAGCACCTGGGACAAGTTGATGGCAATGTGGATGTGGATGTAGATGGGGCATCTTGTGCGGCATTGGCAGGTTGAGCCAAAAGGCCTGTTGTATGACTCAATCATTCTGATACTATAGGATTTGTGTAAATGGGTGATTCATGGTGTAGATTTGGTGTGCTGAAGGGTTTTATGTATTAATGCTGTACTCATGCAACCTTCCTGTACACAAGACTTAGACGTAGGTTGACGCTTGGCAAAAGACAATCATGATCTTTAAGTGTTATTACCAACAGGAGAAACATTACCAATCTACCCTTGACATTCAACAATATTACAATCATCGACTTTCTCACCATCAGCATCGTAGCTGGCTTCTTGGTACTTGGAGATTCAGATGAATCAAACATATCAATGCTTTGACTACGAAGATCAGGGATTGGTTTTTCTGTGGTAAGCCATTCAAATCCTGACAAGCTACATTTTATATCGAAGTCACGTGAGTGACCACGTGAAGAAGCCCGCCAGCCCTTATGCGCATCAATACGTCTAACGCATGGCGCGCATGCCGGAGCAGTTTGAACTGCTCTAGCAGGTAAGTCAATTTTATTCCCAGCGAGTCGCTCCGGTAGCGGGCCCGAAGTAGCTTGTTCCCACTGATGGAGGCGGCCGGGGTTTGGGCCACCATGGATGCTCCATAAGGAGCTAGAGTTTAATTTTGCGGTTTCCACCGTTCGAGCTCCGCACGCGAGCAAGCGGGCGATATTGGAGACCGCTGTAGGGCTCCATAGGAGCTGGGATGATGGCTGCCGGCACCAGCTCCGAACGGGAGCAGGTGGACAGATTTGCAGGCAGCCGTGGGGCTCCGTAAGGAGCCAGGATTTCGTTATTTGCAGCAGGAGGTTTTAGGAGCTACCGCTCAGGTAAGCTCAGCTGCCGTAGCACTGAGCAGTTTTAACATAGTTGCTGCTAACTGAGGGGTTCAGCTACGTATGCTACAGCATCATATAGTGTATGTTTATTTTGGGCAGCTATAAATAGAGTTGGCATCAATAGCGGTTGCCACACGGTCATGTTTGTGACTATTGTAGTCGCTAGCATTCAAAGGTCATGTTTATTTCTTTGGCAGTATAACGATATATCTAATCATGCCAATAAAGTTTATAGTAAATGATAATTACAAAAGACATTTTTATCACATACACCAATGGGGTAGTGAAATTGGTCTTGCCATTGCAGTCCAGAGCTCCTGGCTTAGGAAGCCTTTTTTGAGCTGTGCCTATCAGAGACCTGGTGGCTTCATGGTAATTTCAGTTCACTAGAGGAGACTGTTGGAGAGTCATTTATAAGAGATTCCAACTATCTGCATATCGATAAAGTAGTCGAATCTCTGATTTTATGGGGATATGCTTCTTTTAATCACATGAGCGCAATTGCCTATGACAACACCTGGCAGAGTTGCAGTATTTCTCCCACTCAGTCTAGCGGACTATCGGGAAGAGGTGACTCCGATTATAACGCCGGCTCATCCGAGTCATATGGGGGCCAGAGGCGCTCCAGTCCTTCCATGTAATACTTCATTGGGGCTCCAGAAGGGAGTAAGGCTCGGAGTCACTAGCAGGTGCAACCTGTCTGGTAAATTAAAGATGATACCAACAGACCACCTATCTGCACTGCTGAAGGGAGCAGCCTGGCAACCCCGAGTCGGGGCAAAGTCAAAGCCAAGTCTGTTGGACATGTCTTGTCGGATGATTTGGGACATCTATGGCAGATGTGATTGGGTGTCTGTCTCAGTTAGAACATCTGATGTATCACTGTGCTGGGCCCAGGAAAGATCGTCAGAAATATACACGCCCAGGAATTTGAAGTTTTTGACTCTCTCTTCCATCGTCCCATTGATGTAAACAGGATTGTGGGTCCTCATCCTTCCTCTTCCAAAGTCCACAATCAGTTCTTTGGTTTTGCTGATATAGAGAGCCAGGTTGTTGTGCTGGCACCATATGGTCATTGTAACATAGTACACGCAGGTATTACTGTGCAGGCGCAGTTGATGGGCGCAGCAAGTGGAAAAGGAATTTATTAAAGCTTAAATGTGAATAACTCTTAAAATATAACACCAATTTAAACGTTAAAGATGGGATTTATTCAGTTCAGTTCTTTCTTGTTGCGTTCTGCTGCTCACAGCGTCTCGATGTCTCTTTGCTGTTGATGAAAAAAAGGACACACAAGCTTTTAATATAGAGACATTATTGAGTGGTCAAACTTTAAAGAAGAAAATCTGACAATTTACCTCAGAAGTCATCATTCCTCCAAGCACGTGTTTAATGACAACATTCTTGGTTCATGTTCCATCCTTTAGGAAAACTTTGACATTTTCCTTCACCTTTCCTCAGCTAAGAGCCACATAGAGTTGTCCATGCTGAAATACCGGTTTCTTGAGGTATATCAACACTTTCTCCATGGTTTGTCCTTGCGCTTTATGGATCGTCATAGCAACACTGGACTGAATGGGGAATTGGGTCTGCTGAAGGGGAATGTCTTCGCCTTCTGTCAAATTGAGCGTTATCCTAGGAATGAGAATAATGTCATCTTTGAAGGCTCCCATGTTGATTCTTGAAACGATCAGATGATTGTGTAGCTCTTCCACAATCATCCTCGTTCCATTGCATAGCTTTGGGGGGTTCCAAGTTTCTCATTAACATGATCGGAAATCCTTTTTTCAACTCCAATTTGTGTGGTGGTAATCCAGAGATGTGAATCGAGGAAGCATCAGTTCCCTCAGTGACAGAATTGAAATAAAAGTACACCTTAAGGATTCCAGGGAAGCGTCTGATACATATAGAATTGATCCTTCTCATCGTATCATTGTGTGGAACCAAGATACAATTGTCGGAGAATAATTCTGCAGGTTTGTCAAATGCAGGATAGATGAAATCAATACAATTCTCCAGTGTTTTTGCTGATCTGGCATTTCAATTTCATTGTCTTCTTTCTTTAAAATCTTGTCTTCTCCAACTTCCAACAAAAATTGAGAATAGTCGCTTTATCCCTCTCTCAATTCAATATTCGTCTGCGATTGAAACTTGGTGAAGAGTCTCCACAAGTAGGATTTCTTGATGCAGGAATTCTCGACACCAGCATCCACCTTTTCACTACAGGAAGGAATTGTCAAAAATCACCACAACAAATGGTAAGAATGCCACCAAAAGGCTTAGTGTTGGTGTGTACATCTTGAGGAGTTTTGTCCACCGCTTCATAGCTCTCCCTCCTAATCATTGGGCATTCATCCCAAACAATGAGTTTCACTTGCCTCATCAAACGTGCCGTGTGAGAGTTCTTCTCAAAGTTTCAGCATGTATCCTCGGACACTTGGATGGGTATCTTCAATTGAGAATGTGTCAGGGGGGGGGGGGGGGGGGGGGGAGCGCTGCTCTGGCCTACCGCTGTCTACCCCTGTCATGGCTTGCTACTGGCGCTGCCGTGGCCTATCGCTGCCGTGGTTTAACGCTGCCATGACCGTGACCTGTCACTTCAGGCGGGGACCTGTGGGGAGCGCCCTGCAGCTGGGGATGGGACGGCTTCAGGCAGGGGCTGTTGGGGCTGTCGGGGGCCAGTGGAGGGGGGGAGGGGGGGTGAGCGATCTGCAGCTGGGGGAGGTGTGTCCTCCAGCCTGGGGATGTGGATGGCTTTAGGAGGGGGCTGCCAGGGGCTGGGGGGTGAAGGCGAACGTCCTGCTGCCAGGGGAGAGGGACGGCTTCAGGCGTGGGCTGTTGTAGGGGGGGGGGGGGGGGGGGGGGGGGGGGGGGGGGAGGTGCGTCCTACAGCTGGCTGGAGGGGGGACGGCTTTAGGCGGGGGCTGGCGGGGGTGGGAAGCGTCTTGAAGCTGGGGAAGGGGATTGCTTCAGGCGGGGGCCAGAGGAAGCACCCTGTAGCCACGGAGGAGGGGACAGCTTCAGGCAGGGGGCTGGTGGGGGGGGGGGGGGGGGGGGTCTTTCTGGAGGGCGAGTACTTGTGTTGTGGGCCAAAGTGACTGGTTGTGGGCGGAAGGCACTTTTCTTGGGCTAGTACTGGTGTTGTGGGCAGAAGGGACATTTCTTGTGGGTTAGTATGGATATTGTGGGCCGAATGGACTTTTTTATTAGGCTGGTACAGTGCTGTGCGCCAAAAGGACTGGTTCCAGAGGACTAGTATGGACTTTGTGGGCCGAATGGACTTTTAGCATGCTGGTACGGATATTGTGGGCCGAATGAACTGCAGCTGGGGACAGAGACGGCTTCAGGCGGCAGTGTTCTGTAGCCGGGGGCGGGGTCAGCTTCAGGCTGGGCCTGTTGGGGTCCGGTGGGGGGTTGGGGGGGGGGGGGGGGGGGGGGGGGGGGGGAGAGCGCAGCTGTGACCTAATCCTGCCCTGGCCTACTGCTGCCACTGGCATGGGCCTACCGCTGTTGCTCACCACCGACCTTGGTGTAGAGCATCCTGCAGCTGGGGACGGGGGCCGGCTTCAGGGGGGGGGGGGGGGGGGGTGTGGCCTGCAGCTGGGGATGGCAATAAACTGACCTCAACTGCCACCACCACATTATTTCATCGGCTAAACTTACTTTGCACATCAGTGTTGAACCATTCAGCTGAGAATCTGTGATAGAAAAGCCCATGTTAAAGTTTCTGCTTCAGTGTATTGTCACGCATATCGAGGTACAGTGAAATGTTTTTGTGTTTTGTTGTGTCCTAACCAATCAGCGGAAAGAGAATACACGATCAGAATAGTGCCGTTAACAGTGTACAGATGCATGATAAGGGAATAACATATACAGGTGCACAACCTTTTATCCGAAAGCCTTGCGACCAGACACTTGTCGGATTTCGGACATTTTCGGATTTCAGAATGGAAGATTTTTAGCGTAGATTAGGTAGGTAGCGCGGGCGGCTTGAAAAGTCTGGAGCTGCTGCCTCCTCCCCGGTGACCGGGAGAATCATTGCATAAATGTTAGTCAGTTAGTTTGGAGGGATTTTATGTGGTGGTGGTGGAGTCGGGGTGAAGGGGGAAACTTTAATTCTTAGTCCCCTACCTGGTCGGCGACTCCCAACCTCGCGGAGCTGGGGGCTCCGTCCGGCCGCGGGCGGCGCCGGTTGTAGCTCCGACCCCGGCAACTCTACCCCTGGCTGCGAGGCGCTCCAAATCCAGCGCGGCCCGCGGTCGGACGTCCCAGCTCCGGGAATGTCGGGAGTCGGCGGCGTCGCAGCGCTGGGATACCAGCGGGGAGCGGGCAATGCCTTACCGGGTCGCCGTGCGGCAAGCTCCGGAACGCTGTGGCCGCCGACACACAACATCGCGGAGCGTCGCTGGATTTGGAGCCGCGGAGCTGGAGGCTCCGTCCGGCCGCGGGCGGCGCCGGTTGGAGCTCCGATCCCGGCAACTCTACCCCTGGCTGCGCGGCTCCAAATCCAGCGACGCTCTGCGATGTTGTGTGTCGGCGGCTACAGCGCTCCGGAGCTTGCCGCACGGCGACCCGGTAAGGCATTGCCCGCTCCCCGCTGGTATCCCAGCGCGACGCCGCCGACTCCCGACATTCGCGGAGCTGGGGCGTCCGGCCGCGGGCCGCGCTGGATTTGGAGCGCCACGCAGCCAGGGGTAGAGTTGCCGGGGTCGGAGCTACAACCGGCGCCGCCCGCGGCCCCACCGGCCACAGCGCTGCGGAGCTTACTGCACGGCGACCCGGTAATGCATTGACCGCTCCCCGCCTCTCCGACCAGGTAGGGGACTAAGAATTAAAGTTTACCCCTTCACCCCCCCTTCACATAAAAGACCTCCAAACTAACTGACTAACATTTAAGCAATGATTTACAGATGTTTAAGCGTCTCCCGGTCTCCAGGGAGGAGGCAGCCGCTACAGTAGTACAGACCTGGGTTGACCGTGGGTCGTTTTGGGTCAAGTTTGGCGCCAAACGCGAGCTTTGGTGCGCAGACGACATCTGGAAAAAATGGCCGGTTTTCGGAGCTTTTCGGTTTCTGGAACACCGGATAAAAGGTTGTGCACCTGTAGTGCAAGGTAAAGCTAGCAAAGTCCGATCAAATATAGTCCGAGGGCCTCCAATGAGGATAGTAATTCGGCCCTGCTTGCAAGTTGTGGTAGGATGATTCAGTTGCCTGATAAAAGCTGGGAAGAAACTGTCCCTGAATCTGCAATCTTGCCTGATGGGAGAGGGGATGAGAGAAAGTGACCAGGGTGTGACTTCTCCTTGATTATGCTGCTGGCCTTGCCGAGGCACATTGAGGTATAAATGAAGGTAAACATATTTCCTGCCTGCTTCTGGTACGTGGCCTCATTATTCCTTGTTCCCATGCATTCCTTTAGATACTATTCATTTTCACAACCTACCTCCATTTGGACATGGACCATGGATGGATTCTCCCCTCCTTTTTCAGTGCCCTTTTTGTCCTGGCATCGGTTGGGCAATGTACCCCTTGTATATAGGCACAAAATGCTGGAGTAGCTTAGTGGGTCAGGCAGCATCTCTGGATTTAAGGGATAGGACCCTGATGCGCCTGACCCGCTGAGTTATTCCAGCATTTTGTGTCTACCTTCAGTGTAAACCAGCATCTGCAGTACCTTCCCACACCTACCCCATGGAGACCTTGACCATGACTTTCAAACAAATTGGTCAGAGTCCTTGGAGACATGTCATGTTTCCCTATGATTTATGATTCAGATTCAGATTCAGATTCTATTTTAATTGTCATTGTCAGTGTACAGTACAGAGACAACGAAATGCATTTAGCATCTCCCTGGAAGAGCAACATAGCAAATGATTTGAATAAATAATAATAAGTGTCCAGGGGGGGGGGGGGTGGTGGTGATTGGCAGTCACCGAGGTACGTTGTTGAGTAGAGTGACAGCTGCCGGGAAGAAGCTGTTCCTCGACCTGCTGGTTCGGCAACGGAGAGACCTGTAGCGCCTCCCGGATGGTAGGAGGGTAAACAGTCCATGGTTGGGGTGAGAGCAGTCCTTGGCGATGCTGAGCGCCCTCCGCAGACAACGCTTGCTTTGGACAAACTCAAGCGAGGAAACCGGTGATGCGTTGGGCAATTTTCACCACCCTCTGCAATGCCTTCCGGTCGGAGACAGAGCAGTTGCCATACCATACTGTGATGCAGTTGGTAAGGATGCTCTCGATGGTGCAGCGGTAGAAGTTCACCAGGATCTGAGGAGACAGATGGACCTTCTTCAGTCTCCTCAGGAAGAAGAGACGCTGGTGAGCCTTCTTGATCAGAGTTGAGGTATTGTGGGTCCAAGAGAGGTCATCGGAGATGTTGACTCCCAGGAACCTGAAGCTGGAAACACGTTCCACCTCCGTCCCGTTAATGTGGATGGGGGTGTGCGTGCCGCCTCTGGACTTCCTGAAGTCTACAATGAGCTCCTTATGAGACAGCTTCTCACCTCCCTTATGTGCACTGTGCTCCAACATGAGCTAATCGTGGGAAAAACTGTTCCAAACTTCGAAGGTAGACGCAAAATGCTAGAGTAACTCAGCAGGACAGGCAACATTTCTGGAGAGAAGGAATGGGTGTTGTTTCGGGTTGAGACCCTTCTTCATTCACTCATGGTTGGACAGGGTCGAGTGAGATTGTCCTTTGCAGGATAATCTCCGAGCAGAGTAATTTCGAATTGTCTGGCACATTCCACTTTAGCTGCCACCCAGCCAACTCCTGACATTCCTAATTACTATTTATTTACTTATTTGATGGAATTTAATTAACTTGACTGTAATTAAAATCTTTGATATTGAGTTTATGTTTAATAAATGAATTTGGTTTGAGTTCAGATTACTTTTTAATTACATTGAGTTTGATCTACTTTGTATATTTAAATATCAGATGATTTGCAAGTTACACCTTTACTAATCAAGTATCTATCTATCTATCACTGCCTTAAACATATCCATTAACTTGATCTCCACAGCCTTCTGTGGCAAAGAGTTCCACAGATTCATCTGACTAAAGAAATCCCTCCTCATCTTCATAAAGGAACGTCCTCTAATTCTGAAACAATGACCACTGGTCCTAGACTCTCCCACTAATGAAAGCATCCTCTCCACTGTCACTCTATCCAGGCCTTTCACTATTTGGTAATTTTAAATGAGAACCCTTCATCCTTCAAACTCCAGTGAGTACAAACTTAGTGCCGTCAAATGCCCATCATATGTTAACCCACTAATTCCTGGGATCGTTCTCATAAATCTGACAGACAGAACACATTCAATGTCAGGGGTGTTTGGTTGGAGCTCAGAAGACACGCTCACCAGCTTGGAAGTTATTGTCAATCCCAAATTTTTCGGTGACCTGATACATCAGTCAATGATGCTGGCAGTCGCCGTAAAAATCGCCAAGTGGGACAGGCCCTTAAGGATCCGGCCATCTGGGCAATGCCCTCTCGCTGCTACTTGTTTCATTTGAACGGCAGCACCGTGGCGCAGCGGTAGAGATGTTGCCTTACAGCACCAGAGACCCAGGTTAAATCCTGACTATGGGTGCTGTCTGTATGGAATTTATACATTCTCCCTGTGACCATGAGGGTTTTCTCAGGTTTCCTCGTACATTTCAACAACGTGCAGGTTTGTAGGTGAATTAGCTTCTGTAAATTGTTCCTACCATGGTGTAGGCTGCAGAAGGACCAAGAAACATAGAAAATATGTGCAGGGGTAGGCCATTCGGCCCTTCGAGCCAGCACAGACGTGGGCTCAGTGGGCTGAAGGGCCTGTTGCCATGATGTGTCTCCAAACTAAACTAAACTTAACTAAACCACGTAGGTTCAGAATCCAGGTTCAAGAACAGCTACTTTCTGGAATAGATCTGACATCTATTACAGACCCACTGACTCACACAACTATCTCGACTACACTTCTACCCACCCTGGTTCCTGCGAAGACTATATCCCCTACTCCCAATTCCTCCGAATATGCCGCATCTCTGCCCAGGATGAGGTGTTCCATACTAGAACATCCGAGATGTCCTCAGTCTTTAGGGAACAGGGGTTCCTCTTTCCCATCATAGATGAAGCCCTCATTTGTGTCTCCTCGATACCCCACAGCTCCGCCCTTGATCCCCCTCCCCCTAATCGGAACAGACTACCCCTAGTCGTTATCTTCCACCCCATCAGCCATCACATACAACATTTAATCCTCCGGAATTTCCGCCACCTCCAAGGGGATCCCACCACTAGCCACATTTTCCCATCTCCACCCCTTTCCACCTTCCACAGAGACCGTTCCCTCCACAATTCCCTGGTTAACTCATCCCTTCCCACCCAAACCACCCCCTCCCCAGGTACCTTCCCCTGCAACTGCAGAAGATGCAACACCTGTCCCTATACCTCCTCCCTCGACTCTATCCAGGGACCCCGACAGTCCTTTCAGGTTAGGCAGAGGTTCACTTGCACCTCCTCCAACCTCATCTACTGTATCCGTTGTTCAAGATGTGGACTCTTATACATCGGTGAGACCAAACGCAGACTGGGCGATCGTTTCGTGGAACACCTTCGCTCAGCCCGCATGAACCTACCTGATCTCCCGGTTGCTGGACACTTTAATTCTCCTTCCCATTCCCACACAGACCTTTCTGTCCTCGGTTTCCTCCATTGTTAGTGAGGCTAAAGGCAAATTGGAGGAACAGCATCTCATGTCAACAAAATAGAGAGAGTACAGAGGAGATTTACTAGAATGCTGCCTGGGTTTCAGCAACTAAGTTACAGAGAAAGGTTGAACAAGTTAGGGTTTTATTCTTTGGAGCGCAGAAGGTTAAGGGGGGACTTGATAGAGATTTTTAAAATGATGAGAGGGATAGACAGAGTTGACGTGGATAAGCTTTTCCCACTGAGAGTAGGGAAGATTCAAACAAGGGGACATGGCTTGAGAATTAAGGGACTGAAGTTTAGGGGTAACATGAGGGGGAACTTCTTTACTCAGAGAGTGGTGGCTGTGTGGAATGAGCTTCCAGTGAAGGTGGTGGAGGCAGGTTCGTTTTTATCATTTAAAAATAAATTGGATAGTTATATGGATGGGAAGGGAATGGAGGGTTATGGACTGAGCGCAGGTATATGGGACTAGGGGAGATTATGTGTTCGGCACGGACTAGAAGGGTCAAGATGGCCTGTTTCCGTGCTGTAATTGTTATATGGTTATATGGTTATATTACCCTTGGGCAGCTCACAGCCCAGTGGTATGAATATTGATTTCTCTCACTTCAGCCCCGGCATTCCCTCTCTCTCTCTATCCTACCCCCACCCAAGTCACACTAGTTTCTCATCTTCACCCTACAAACAGCCTGTTCCTTTATCATTGTAACTTTTTTGCATATTTTTAATTCATTGGTCTTTATCTCCCCACATCTCTCGTTTCCCATCCCTTACCATCTGAAGAAGTGTCTCAACCCGAAACGTCACCCATTCCTTCTCCCCAGAGATGCTGCCTGTCTCGCAGAGTTACTCCAGCTTCAGTGTAAACCTGCATCCGCACTGCCACGCATCCTACACAATACATGTGTGGTTTGATCTATTGCCTCTTTCATCTCCCCACTACAACTACACTCACAATACCGTTTAATCTCCAGCTAGATGAAAGTCAACTGGGTCAGAGCTGACCGATACAGAACATGGGTTCCTCGTGACATGGGTAGTTATACAGTAGCTGTCAGCTTCTTGAATTGACTTGTACAACTCTGACCCTATCTTGACAACTGAACACTGCGGACCACCTAACCTTCAATACACCAGGAGGTCCATAATTAACTGATGATCAAATCCTGGACTTCCACGCCTTGGGAGTTCCATGTCTCGCACTAACACAGATTGGTGTTTTTCAAATTATGCCTTGCATGAGTGCCTTGCTTTTTGCAAAGTCTTTTTTCTCTTTTTGCCGTTATATATAGTATAAGTTATGTGTAATTTATGTATTTAGTTGTCAGAGTCTACTTACCTGTGGTGATGCTGCAAGCAAGAGTTTCATTGTGCTTGTAGCTCTCTGAACTGAAGCACATGGCAGTAAATTCAACTTAACTTGATTTTCCAAACTCCTTCCTACTTCTGTCACTTTCAGCTCCTTCTCATTTGCTCAGTAGTGGTCAAGAATGATTAGAGTATCTTGCCTGAACAAGTGTGTAGGAAGGAACTGCCGATGCTGGTTTAAACCGAAGATAGACACAAAAAGCTGGAGTAAATCTGCGGGACAGGCAGCATCTCTGGAGAGAAGGAATGGTTGATGTTTCGGGTCGAGACCCTTCTTCAGACTGGTTAGGGATGAGAAATGAGAGATATAGACGGTGATGTGGAGAAATAAAGAACAATGAATGAAAGATTTGTTTAAAAGTTACGATGATAAAGGAACAGGCTGTTTGTAGGGTGAAGATGAGAAACTAGTGCGACTTGGGTGGGGAAGGATAGAGAGAAAGGGACTGCCGGGGCTACCTGAAGTGAGAGAAATCAATATTCATACCACTGGGCTGTGAGCTGCCCAAGTGAAATATGAGGTGCTGTTCTTCCAATTTGCGTTGGGCCTCACTCTTGCCTCAACAAATATTTGCAAACGTTGACCTATTTAACCAATGCCCTAGAATTTGAAAGCTTTCGTGGATGAGTCTTGTCCCATGAGATCATGGCTGAAGGAAATAGTCGGCATCAACAGAGATGTTTGATGTTCTTAGAACTGCTACTCCCAAGAGTACTGAGAGAAATGGCGAAGTGGAATATTGTATTCCATCCTGTCTTTCCCCGGCAGACAGAGCAGTGAGGATGGTGCAGCTGTGTGTAGGATGACAGCGTGCCCCTAAAGAACAAGAAGACGCTAAACACCTGAGATGACAAATTGTCTGCGGAACAAGCTGCTCAGACTGCTGCAGTTATCAGGCATGATCCAATTGCCCAAGCCCTCTGTTATAGACATTTGATGCCAGTTTATAACAACCCTCACCACATGGACACATTCCCTAAGCCAAATAGATCTTCCTCTTCATTGGACCCAGCTGGATATCCACATCTATCAATGCAGCCACATTTTAGCAGCAGCTACACTGCTGTGGGACCAGCTGATCTCCCTGATGAAGATATTAACCCTGTGGGATCATGGAACTATTGCAATATTGACCTGAATGAAGTAGCAGACAATTAGGGGAGTTAATGGCCAGCCAAGCCGACAGTACATGTTGTACAATGCCTCCCATATCAATATTAACCCTTTCCTGTGATTGAAACACTAATAATTGTTGCTGAGCATATTGCAAGGAGCTGAATATTAATGTTAAAACACTTTAATCGGGGTCTGACTACACTGGTCATGAGTGGTACTCCCATATGATCAACACATAACATTTCAAGTCTGTAATATCTGGACTTTCAAAAAGCCTTTGACAAGGTCCCACACAAGAGATAAGTGTGCACCATTAGAGCACATGGATACCATGTACATGGTATCCAGGATATTGGCATAGAGAATCAGATAGAGAACTGGCTGGCAGATAGGAAGCAAAGAGTAGGAATTAACGGGTCCGTTTCAGAATGGCAGGCAGTGGCTAGTGGGGTGCTGCAAGGCTCAGTGCTGGGACCCCAAATATTTATAATATATAATATAACGATTTAGAAGAGGGAATTAAATGTAACATATCCAAGTTTGCGGATGACACAAAGCTGGGCGGCAGTGTGAGCTGCAAGGAGGATGCTATGAGAATGCAGGGTGACTTGGATATGTTGGGTGAGTGGGCAGATGCATGGCAGATGCTGTATAATGTGGATAAATGTGAGGTTATCCACTTTGGTGGCAAGAACAGGAAGGCAGATTATTATCTGAATGGTGTCAGATTAGGAAAAGGGGAAGTGCAACGAGACCTGGGTGTCCTTGTACATCAGTCACTGAAAGTAAGCATGCAGATACAGCAGGTAGCAAAGAAAGCTAATTGTGTGTTGGCCTTCGTAGCAAGAGGATTTGAGTTTAGGAGCAAGGAGGTCCTACTGCCGTTGTACAGGGCCCTAGTGAGACCACACCTGCAGTATTTTGTGCAGTTTTACTCTATAATTTGAGGAAGGACATTCGTGCTATTGAGGGAGTGCAGTGTAGGTTCACCAGGTTAATTCCTGGGATAGCGGGACTGACATATGATGAAAGAATAGGTCGACGGGCTTGTATTCACTGGAGTTGAGAAGGATGAGAGGATATCTTATCGGAACATATAAAATTTTTAAAGGGTCTGTCCCACTTAGGCGATTTTTAGGTGACTGCAAGTGACACAATCGTAGCGGGATGCCGAAAAAATGGCTTCTCTGGACTCCCTACGACAACGTCTACGATAAGCTACCACCTAGTCGACGTCAAGCTACAACAAGCTACGTTAACCGGCGACACAATTCCGCGCGACTTGGGATGTCCTCGAACGACCACACCTACGACAACCTTCGACCAAACAGGCAACAACCTACGACAACCGAAGTCAACTTACGTCCACCAGCGACAAACTATGACCCTGTCGGCGACAACTGAAGACAATTCAGTCGCCGGTACCTGTCGCCGGTTGACGTAAGGAGTTGCCAATGGAATTCGCCAAAGTCAGCACCCAGAGACAACCTTCGACAGCACCTACGACAGGAGAAGACAGGAAATGTCAAGCCCACAGAACATTTCAAAATCCTTTGGCGACCAGAAAAAAGTTATGATACTTGAGGAGACATCTCACGACAATACAGGGGTCACCCCGCATCACTTGCGAACATGTGGTGACAGCCTATTTTACAGCTGTATATAGCCGTATACAGCAAAAAATCGCCTAAGTGGGACAGGCCCTGGAGGTTGGACAGGCTAGATGCAGGGAAAAAAATTCCCATGTTGGGGAGTCCAGAACTCGGGGTCACAGTTTGAGAATAAGGGGTAGGCCATTTAGGACTGAGATGAAGAAAACGTTTTTTACCCAGAGAGTTGTGAATCTGTGGAATTCTCTGCCACAGAAGGCAGTAGCGGCCAATTCACTGGATGTTTTCAAGCGAGTTAGATTTAGGTCTTAGGGCTAAAGGAATCAAGGGATATGGGGAAAAAGCAGGGACAGGGTACTGATTTAGGATGATCAGCCATGATCATATTGAATGACGGTGCTGGGCCGAGTGACTGAATAACCTACTCCTGCACCTATTTTCTATGTTTCTATGTAATGTGTTTATAATGACATAGTCATGTAATTCTCCCGTGATGCCTCTAGGTGCAATGTAGACTTCAGGAGAACATAGGTAGAATGGAAGTGGACAGATGCATAGCAGATGGAGTTCAATGAAGTGTGACATGAGGCATTTTACGAGGATTAATGTGGAGATGTCTGCCAAAAAGTGGCATCATTCTGAAAGCAGCAATTGAGCAGGGGGACCTTGGTGTCCATGTTGAAACCCTGTGAGATGGCTAGACCTGTCAAATGTAAACTGGATGTGAGTTGTATAAGTCGAGAAACCGTATAAAAAACAAAAAGGTTATGCTGCAGTTTTATAAATGATTGGTGAAACCTCAGCTGGCGTGTTGTGGGCAATCCGGGCAACACTTGTCAGGAAAGATATTGAAAAGAGAAGGATTATTTGGCTGTTCCCAATGCTATCAGTTGCAGGAAAGATTGGGTTGGAATGAGGAATGGAGTTGAATGCAGGTAAGTGTATTGCATTTTAAGAAGTCAAACCACAGCATGGTTTTCATAATGAATGGCAGGTCCCTGGGGATCAAAAGGATCTAGAGTGCAGGAACTTAGTTCCTTGAAAGTGGCATTAAAGGTAATTAGGGTGGTTCAGAAGGACATTGGCCTTCGTGAGTCAGGGTATTGAGTATAGAAGCTGGGATGTTATGTTACAAGATGTTGGTCAGGTTACATTTGGAGTGCTCTGTTCAGTTTTGGTTACCCTGTTATAGGAAGGATATTGTTAAACTGGAAAGAGTTAAGTTGGAAAGAGTAAGAGAATATTTACATGGATGTTGCGATGGCTTGAGGGCCTGAGCTATAGCGAGAGGTTGGGCAGGGTAGCACTTGGTGTGCAGGTGGTTGAGGGGTGAACTTATCGAGACGTATAAAATCATGTGGGGAATAGATAGAGTGAAAGCACAAAGTCTTTTACCTAGAGAAGGGGATTGAAGAACCAGGGGACATAGGTTTAAGGGTGAGAGGGGAGAAAGAGTTACTAGAAACATGAGGGGCAACTTTTCACAGAGAGGGTGGTGGGGATATGGAGCTAGCTGCCAGAGAAAGTGGTTGAGGCTGATACTATGACAACATTTAAAAGACAATTGGATATACATGGATAGGAAATGTTTAGAGGGATATGGGCCAACTTCGGGCAGATAGGACTAGTATAGATAAGAGCATGTTGGTTGGCATGGGCAAGTTGTACCAATGGGCTGTATTTCCATGCTGTATCTCTATGAGCTGATGGCAGTAAATTAAACAGGCCATCTCAACACTTACTGTGGTTCTCTTTCCAGTAGAAACAATGGGGAAGGCTGCTTTATAACAAATGTTTTATTTAAACACTGGAGTGCTCTCATATGACTATCAGTGTCAGTTGCTTCATAGATACACAGATTTACAGACAATAGGTGCAGGTGTAGGCCATTTGGCACTTTGAGCCAGCACCGCCATTCAATGTGATCATGGCCGATCATTTACAATCAGTACCCCGTTCCTGCCTTCCCCCCATATCCCTTGATTCCGCTAGCCCGAAGAGTTCATCTAACTCTCTTTTGAATGCATCCAGTGAATTGGCCTCCACTGCCTTCTGAGGCAGAGAATTCCACAAATTCACAACTATTTGTGTGAAAAAGTTTGTCCTCATCTCCGTTCCAAATGGCCTACCCCTTATTTTTAAACTGTGGCCCTTGGTTCTGGACTCCCCCAACATCGGGAACATGTTTCCTGCATCTGGCGTGTCCAAACCTTTAATAATCTTATATTTTTCAATATATAATTCTTCTAAATTCCAGTGAATACAAGCCCAGTTGCTCCATTCTTTCATCATATGATAGTCCCGCCATCCTGGGAATTAACCTGGTGAACTAACACTGCACTCCCTCAATAGCAAGAGTGTCCTTCCTCAAATTAGGAGACCAAAACTGCACGCAATAATCCAGGTGTGGTTTCACCAGGACCCTGTACAACTGCAGAAGGACCTCTTTGCTCCTATACCCAACTCCTCTCTATATGAAGGCCAACATGCCATTAGTTTTCTTCACTGCCTGTTGTACCTGCATGCTTACTTTCCGTGACTGATGTACAAGGACACACAGATCTTGTTGTACTTCCCCTTTTCCTAACTTGACACCATTCAGCTAATAATCTGCCTTCCTGTTCTTACCACCAATGTCGATATCCTCATATTTATCCACATTGTACTGCATCTGCCATGCATCTGCCCACTCACCCAACCTGTCCACTCTGCATCCTCATAGCATCCTCCTCACAGTTCGCATTGCCACCCAGCTTTGTGTCATCTCCAAATTTGCTAATGTTACTTTTAATTCCTTAATCTAAATCATTAATGTATATTGTAACTAGCTGTGGTCTCAGCACCAAGCCTTGTGGTACCCAACTTCCTTTTCTGTAGTTCATGACATCAGTAGCATATGAACCTTGAAATATGAATGAATAACTTTATTGGCCAGTTATTCACATACAAGGAATTTGCCTTGGTGCTCCACCACGTGACAACATGACATACAGTGACTGTTAGGAATTACACATAAAACATTAAACTTTAATAATAAAACATTATTGATTAAACATGTGAATTAAATAAAATACCAGAGCAAAAGGAGGCTACAGATTTTTGGTTATTGAGTAGAGCTACTACACGCGGAAAAAAAGCTGTTTTTATGTCTGGCTGTGGCAGCTTTGACAGTCCGGAGTCACCTTCCAGAGGGAAGTGATTCAAAGAGTTTGTAGCCTGGGTGAGAGGGGTCAGAGATGATCTTATCCGCTCGCTTCTTGACCCTTGCAGTGTACAGTTCATCAATGGAGGGAAGGTTGCAGTCAATAACCTTCTGATCGGACGATTCTTTGCAGCCTCCAGATGTCGTGCTTGGTGGCTGAGCCAAACCAGACCATGATGGAGAAGGTGAGGACAGACTACGATGGCCGTGTAGAATTGGACCATCGTTGCCTGTGGCAGATTCTGCTTCCTCAGCTGCCGCAGGAAGTAATAATTGTAATTGTAATTGTAATTGTAATTGTAATTGTAAATCTTTATTGTCATTTCCTGAGTATTGGCATACCCAGAGGAAACAAAAAAACGTTGCTCAACCAGTGTCCATTCAGTTTGCATTAAAAAATAAATAGGAATTAAAATTAAAAAATACATGTCATGAACAAATTTAACACTCTACTAAACATTCAACAGCCGTTCCGACCGGCAGCGGCACAACAGTGGCTCTGCTGCAGTGTGGGGGTTTGTGCGCGATACTTGGCAGGGGGCAAAGTCCATTTAACAGTCTTATAGCCTGTGGGAAGAAGCTGAGGAGCATCCTGCTGGTTTTGCAGCTAATGCTCCTGTACCTCTTCCCAGATGGGAGGATGGAGAAAATGTCATGCGATGGGTGGTAAGGGTCTTTGATGATGGAGATGGCTCTGTTGATACATCTCTTCTTGTATATGTCCAGCAGGAAGGGGAGTGGAGCACCAATAATCCTGCTTGCGGTCTTCACTATCCTGTCCAGTTGGTGCCGTTCGTACGCCTTGCAGCTCCCGAACCAGGAAGTGATGCCGTATGTCAGTGTGCTCTCGACAGTCCCCCTATAAAAAGTCCGTAGGTGTGTGGTGGGGAGGCCTGCTTTACATAGTCTTCGGAGAGGGTGAAGTCGCTGCTGGGCTCTCTTGACCAGAGCTGTGGTGTTGGCCGTGGACGTCAGGTCATCAGACAGATGTAGTCCTAAGAACTTTATGCTGCTGACCCTTTCCACATCAGCTCCGTCGATGTGCAGAGGTGTATGGTGTTGTTTCCCCGCCCTCCTGAAGTCAACCACCATCTCTGGTACACCCTCTGTTGTGCATTTTTGACTGTGGAGTCGATGGTAGCCCCCCCATTTAAGGTCCTTGGAGATGATGGTTTCAAGGAACCTAAAAGACTCCACAGATGTGACTGTGGTGTTGTTGATGGTGAGTGTGGTGAGGGCAGGGGAAGCTCTCCTAAAGTCTACAATCAATTCCACTGTTTTAAGAGCATTGAGCTCCAGGTTGTTGAGATGGCACCAGGATGCCAGCTGTGACACTTCATGTCTGTAGGCAGATTCTTCCCAATTCTGGATCAGTCCAATCAGGGTTGTGTTGTCTGCAAACTTGAGAAGCTTGACAGAGGAATCAGTGGAAGTGCAGTCATTGGTGTAGAGAGAGGAGAGGAGAGGGGAGATTACGCAGCCTTGCGGTGCTCCTATGCTGAGAGTTTACAGGTTCGAGATGTGCTTTCCCAGCCTCACTTGCTGCTTCCTGTCTGTCAGGAAGTTGGTGATCCACCGACAGAGGGGTTCAGGCACAGTCAACTTGGAGAGTTTGGAGTGTAGTGGCTCTGGCACAATGGTGTTGAATGCAGAGCTAAAATCAACAAACAAAATCCTCGCATAGGTCCCCTTGCGGTCTAGGTGCTGGAGGATGAAGTGCAGGCCCAGGTTGACTGCGTCATCCACAGATCTATTGGCCCGATATGCAAACTGCAGAGGGTCCAGCAGGGAGTTTGTGATATTTTTCAGCTTGGCAAGCACAAGCCTTTTGAGGATCTTCATGTTTTCAGAGGTCAGTGCGACAGGCCTGTAGTCATTAAGACAAGTAATCCTTGCCTTTTTGGGTACAGGGACAATAGTGGAGACTTTGAAGCAGGCAGGGACAGTACATGTTTGCAGGGACTAATTGAAAATGTCTGTGTAGGTCGGTGCCAGTTGTTCAGCACAGAGCTTGAGGGTAGAGGGGGAAACATTGTTTGGTCCTGGAGATTTCTGGCTTTTCTGTCTTCAGAACAGCCTCTCCACCTCCTCAATTTGTATTGTTGATGATGGAGAAGTGGCCAGACTGATGTTGTGCAGCACGGAGGGGGTGGGTAATGGACGAGGGCTCAGTCTTTTGCAGTCAGGCTGTAATTGGGTGTTAAGTGGTAATTGGAGAGGGATGTGTGGGAAAGGGTCCAGTCTTTGCAGACTGGAGTCTTGCTTTCAGTAGGTGTGAAGTGGTGATTGGGGAGGAGTGGGAGTAGAAGGGTCCAGTCTTTGTAGATTGGGGTCTGGCTGTGTTGGATGGGGGGAGGGGTGGGGAGGGGGTACCAGGGTTACGTTCTGCTTGTCAAACCTGCAGTAGAACTCATTCAGGTCGTTGGTTAGCTGACGATTGTCCAAAGAGTGGGGGATTTTCCTCTTGACGTAAAACTGCATTTAGTTGTACTGATACTTGTATTTGTGCGATGACATTAAAGTTGAATTGAATTGAATTGAATTGAATTGAATTGTCGCTGGTAATTTCTTGCAAGCCCTTCCTAACTGAAGACGAGTCACTAGCTGAGAACTTGCTCCTCAACTTCTCAGAGTACCTTTCCTTGGCAGCTCTGATTCCTCTTCTCAGCTTGTACTTGGCCTGCCTGTAGAAGTCTGCATCCCCGCTCCTGTCGGCCTCCTCTTTAGACTGGCGGAGCTGTCTGAGTTCTGCGGTGAACCAGGGCTTGTTGTTGTTGAACCAGGTCCGGGTCTTAGTTGGGATGCAACTGTCCTCGCAAAAGCTGACATATGATGATACATTGTATACTCATCGAGGCTTGTGGTGGCTTCCCTGAACACATTCCAATCCGTGCAGTTACAGCAGGATTGTAGGTTCTCTATGCCCTCGCTTGTCCACCTTTTCGTGGTTCTGACCACAGGCTTAGCAGCTTTTAGTTTGCCTGTAGGTCGGAATAAGGTGAACTAGACAATGATCAGAGAGACCTAGACCCTCCCGGGGAATAGAGTGATATGTGTTCATGATGACGTGTAACAGTGGTCAAGTGTTCTCTCCCCTCTGGTGGGGCAGGTAACATGACGTCTGTACTTTGGAAGGTCACGGCTGAGTTTAGCTTTGTTCAAGTCCCCCAAAACAATGACCATGGAGTCGGGGAAGTCACTCCCTACCCTCATTACCTGGTCAGCGAGTTGTGTTTGCACCTCACGTACGCAGGCTTGGGGGGAGGATGTAAACTCCAGCGAGAATAAAGGAGTTAAATTCCCTCAGAGAGTAGAAGGGTTTGTAGTTCATAAAGAAGGATTCTAGGTTGGGAGAGCAGTAATTTAACAATGCCGTGATGTCACTGCACCAGTCCTGGTTGGTATAGAAGCATATTCCACCGCCTCTTGATTTCCCCGCTGCCTCCACTTCGCGATCCGCTCTGTGAAGTTGGAAGCCAGCCAGTTGCAGCACGCTGTCCAGGGTCGACTCACACAGCCAGGTCTTGGTGAAACACAGGGCAGAAGCTATAGAGAGAAGTCCTTGTTTGCCCGGCGCAGGAGTTGCAGTTCGTCCACTTTGTTCTTGATAGAACGTACGTTTGCCAGGAATATCCTCGGGAGTGGTGTGCATGATCCTCGTCTCCGGAGTCGGGTGAGCGCTCCAGAGCGCTTCCCATGGGTCCTCCTCCGTCTCCAGATCTTGAATGCAGCCACAGCCCTGCCAACGAGTATGTCCAAATAATCCAGCGAGTGAGAGAAATCTGGAACGATGTTTGGAGGTACCGTCTGTCTGATGTTATTGCGTACAAAGACGTAACACATTTGTTATGCTCTATGTGATTAAATTATAACATAAAATTGATTGTGAATCAAACTCAATCTTCCCGTGAGCAGAGGGCAGAATGGACCACTTGGATGTGTGTCCACAATTTTCCACATTCTCCCTGTGCCCGCATAGGTTTTCTCTGGATGATTTAATTCCCTCCCATGTCCCAAAGGCACAAGCTTTGTTAGTTAATTGGCCTCTGTAAATTTCCCCTAGTTGGTTCGATCCTGACTATGGGCGCTGTCTGTACGGAGTTTGTACATTCTCCCTGTGACCGCATGGATTTTTGTCCAAGATCTTCGGTTTCCTCCCACACTCCAAAGAGGTATAGGTTTGGAGGTTAATTGGCTTGGTATAAGTGTAAATTGTCCCGAGTGTGTGTAGGATAGTGTTAGTGTGAGTGTGAGTGTGTGGGGATTGCTGGTTGGTGCGGAATCGCTGGGCTGATGCACCTGTTTCCGCACTAAACTAAACTAACGTAAACTAAACTAAACACTGTACCTCGATGATTGCCAAAGCACCCCCCTGGACACTCCTTCCACCAGGAAAAAATAATAATTGCACTACTATGATTGTATGCACGTAAATATATTTATTTATTGCTCATATTCTATGTCGCTCTCCTAGGGAGATGCTAACTGCATTTCATTGTCTCTGTACTGTACACTGCACAATGACAATAAAGTTTGAATCTGAATCTGAATCTGAATCTAAACTAGAGAAACAAAACAAAAGTGGCAGGCTCGACGAAGAAAGGAGGCCGTTCTTTAGGTCCAAGTGAGGACACCACTCCATCAACACGGGGCACAAACAGAGAGACAGTCCACTCCCAAAAGCAGTTCTCAAGTCAACATCAGGATTAAAGTGACAGGGCAAGTTGACATCATGCCATGCTAGTGTTTGTCAAAAAAACATATTTTCCTGTGTAAGGCTTACCATTACCCCATGACCTTTAGAAACATTATCATTAATCACTGCCCAAAAACAATATCCCAGGATAACCAGAAACCAACATGGGCCATGCACTGAATTACCAGGGCTGCAAGGGCCTGCCAGAGGATGAACATGGGCCCATTAGGAGGGAAATATGGCCATTCATAAGGCACGTCAGGTCTGGCAGGAAGTTCCTTTGTGCGACATAACAACAATGCTCTTCACTTTCTTCTTACGTGCACAGCTCCAAAGGAAAATTCTTCAACACCTTCAGCACAAAGTAAGCTCTGCATTTCCATCTTCATCAACTAAACCATTCTTTTAATATTTAGAGTGGGGGGCTATTGTACATCCAAACAGATCTGACCTGCTGAGTTACACCAGCCTTTTGTGTCTATCTTCGTGTTTCCAAACCAACCTGACACTGTGCTTTCTATGGTGCATCTGTAGAAGTTTGCAAGATTCCAGATTTCCTCATCTCCTCAAGAAGCAGAGGTATTGATCTATGTTATTGGCTGTCCTATCAATATGGTTGGTTCATGACAGATCATTGGTAACATTCCACCAAGGAACTTGCAGCTCTCAACCATTTCCACTTTGCCACCATTGATGCTGATTGGGGCATGGTTGCAGAAGTCTATATCTTGCTGACATTGAGTGTGAGATCATTGGCCTGACTCCTTCCTGTAGACCTTCTCATCATTGTTTGGGATCCCGCCCACCACATTGGTGTCTTCTGCAAACATGTAGATGGAGTTAGAGCCGAATTTGGCCGAATAGTTGTGAGTGTACAGGGAGGATAGTATGGGACTGAGAATGCATCCTTGTGGGGTTGAGTTTAGCTTGAGTTGAGTTTCGTTTATTGTCACGTGTACCGAGGTACAGTGAAAAGCTTTTGTCGGGTGTTATCCAGTTAGCAGAAAGACAATACAATGTTACTATCAAGCCCTCCACAGTATATCGATACATTATAAAAGGAATAACGTGAATAATGCTACTTTGAGACTTCAGCTATGTCCAGAATTTGTTGGCAACCTCTTCTCCCCTCTCCCATCGGGCAAAAGGTATAGAAGTGTGAAAATGCACACCTCCAGATTCAGGGACAGTTTCTTCCCAGACAATTGAACCATCCTCCTACCAATAACTGGGGGGGGGTCAGGAAATGGTAGGGAAATGTCGGATATGGTCCAGGTGTATTAGAGCAGTCCTGAATTATTATCTACCTCATTGGAGACCCTGGACATAGCTGAAGTGTCAAAGTAGCTTGGTATTGCAAAGGTACTAGTGTTGACAATGATTGTGGAGGAACTGTTGTCCCCTCTCCTCACTGATTGTGGTCTGTGGGCCAGTAGGTGGAGAATCCGGTGGAATAGGGGGGTGCTGATTCCCAGGTCTCGGAGTTTGGAGATGAGTTGAGATGTGATTATGGTGTTGAAGACAGAACTATACTTGATAAATAAGTCCAATGTTTGAGTCCTTGTCATCTAAATGTCCCAGATATGGGTTTAGGGCCAGGGAGTTGGCATCTGCTGTGTACCCCATGCGACAATAAGCAAACTGCAGTTTGTCTGGGCTGGCTGAGGTGGCTGGTATTAATGTGTGCCATCATCAATCTCTCAAAACCCTTCATGATGGTGGATCTTGGAGCCTACGGGTGTCTGTGTCATTGCTGTGAGGCAGCAGCTTTTAATGCATTTGCCAAGGTCGTAAATAGATTTCTTGTACTGCTTGGGATCATTTGTTAAATGCTACAGACCTGGACTTCATCTGGGAGTGGACCTTGAACATGGATGTGGATTAACGTACAACTAAACACATATAATGAGCACAGCAAATGGGCTCTTTTTATTTATTCAACACAATTGGCATCAAAGTTGGCATCGAGCAATGATAAACATTGTCACAAGATGCATGATGAGTGAGATAAACCCATAAGGTTCACTTCCCTAACAGGTAACAAACTCAATCATGTACAAAACAAGAAGGAAAAGCTTGGAATACTGTTTGAACTTGGAAAAGAGAAGCACAAAACTTTGGCTCACATGGTGCCTACTTAAACTGATCTCATCTGCCTGTACATGGTCCATATCTCTCCACTCTCTGCACTTCCATGTGCCTGTCTAAAATCCTCTTAAATGCCACCATTTTATCTGCCTCCACTGCCACCCTGGCAATGTGTACCATGCCCCCATCATTCTCTGTGTAAAAATCTTGCCCACTTACCTCCCCCTCTCATCTTGCAGTGTTGGACATTTCAACGCTGCGAAGAGATTCTGACTGTCTACCCTATAAATATCTCTTATAATTTTACATACTTGTATCAAATCTCCCCTCAATCTCCGATGTTCCAGAGAAAATGCAAGTCTATCCAACCTCCGCCTGTAGCTGAAAGCCTCTAATCCAGGCAGCATTCTGGTAAACCTCCTCTGCAGCCTCTCCAATACCTCCACATCTTTCTTGTAATGAGACGACCAGTACTGCACGCAATACTACACATGCGGCCACAATACTCCACATGCACCAATGCTGTGTAGAGCTGCACCATGACTTCTTGACTCTTATATCCAATGCCTAGCAATGAAGGCAAGCATATCGTATGTTCACAATGAGCACATTTGGATTTTCTTTCACAGGGCTGAACCTTCACCATAACAATAAACCATAAGTAATGAAGATGACTTTAGATCCCAAATTAATGATACATACTTTGGTGGAATCAAGAATATCAAGTTCCCAAATATTTTATTCCAACAGGTTTCCTCATTTCGGTCAAACAAGAATTTTTTTCCAAACTGCTTCACATCACGGTTAAGGACAGAACTCACTCTATTCCTTCTCTCTAGAGATGCTGCCTGTTCTGTGGGGTCACTCCAGTACTTTGTGTTTATATTTCTGGAATCTCATATAGATAGGGTGGGAAAGAAAGCTTTTGGTATGCTAGCCTTTATAAATCAGAGCATGGAGTATAGAAGCTGGGATGTAATGTTAAAATTGTACAAGGCATTGGTGAGACCAAATCTGGAGTATGGTGTACAATTTTGGTCGTCCAATTATAGGAAGGATGTCAACAAAATAGAGAGTACAGAGGAGATTTACTAGAATGTTGCCTGGGTTTCAACAACTAAGTTACAGAGATAGGTTGAATAAGTTAGGTCTTTATTCTCTGGAGCACAGAAGGTTAAGGGGGGACTTGATAGAGGTCTTTAAAATGATGAGAGGGATAGACAGTGTTGATGTGGACAAGCTTTTCCCTTTGAGAATAGGGAAGATTCAAACAAGAGGACATGACTTCAGAATTAAGGGACAGAAGTTTAGGGGTAATATGAGGGGGAACTTCTTTACTCAGAGAGTGGTAGCAGTGTGGAATGAGCTTCCAGTGGAAGTGGTGGAGGCAGGTTCATTGGTATCATTTAAAAATAAATTGGATAGGCATATGGATTAGAAGGGAATGGATGGTTATGGTATGAGTGCAGGCAGGTGGGACTAAGGGAAAAAAAGTTGTTCGGCACGGACCTGTAGGGCCGAGATGGCCTGTTTCCGTGCTGTAATTGTTATATGGTTATATAAGTTAGGGCTTTATTCTTTGGAGCGCAGAAAGTTAAGGGGGGACTTGATAGAGGTTTTTAAAATGATGAGAGGGATAGACAGAGTTGATGTGGAAAAGCTTTTCCCACTGAGAGTAGGGAAGATTCAAACAAGGGGACATGACTTGAGAATTAAGGGACTGAAGTTTAGGGGTAACATGAGGGGGAACTTCTTTACTCAGAGAGTGGTAGCGGTGTGGAATGAGCTTCCAGTGAAGGTGGTGGAGGCAGGTTCGTTTTTATCATTTAAAAATAAATTGGATAGTTATATGGACGGGAAGGGAATGGAAGGTTATGGTCTGAGCGCAGGTAGATGGGACTAGGGGAGAATATGTGTTCGGCACGGACTAGAAGGGTCGAGATGGCCTGTTTCCGTGCTGTAATTGTTATATGGTTATATGGTTATTGAGCTATGGCTATACAGTCAGGCACAAATACAACTGAAGATGCTCTGTAGGAGTAACATCATTAGAATAATAATGTTGGAAGTGATAGCTGGTTCAAAAATAGCTCAGTGAAAACTTTACAGTAGTTATGTCTGAAATCATAGACACAGCCAAGACCCATTGAAAGAAAGAGTTTCTCCAGCTTTTTTGTGTACCTTTGATTCTCCAGCATCTGCAGTTCCTTCTTAAACTCTCTTTACAGGTCTGGCTTGTCAATGACATGGAGTCAGTGGGAAGCAGAGGCAGTATCTGCCAAAATTCTCAGGGCAAACCGTCTGAAACCCTGTGCAATCATGGTCATGACTCCTTGATCGTTTCCATGAGGGCAAAGACTGGACCTTTCTACACCCACTCTTCCCCAATCACCATGTCACACCTACTTAAAGCAAGACTCAAGTCTGAAAAGACTGGACCCATTCCCACCCACCCCTCTCCAATCACCACTTCACACCCAATTACCCATCCCCTCCGCGCTGCACAACATCACTTCTCCATCATCAACAATAGAAATAGAGGTGGAGAGGCTGTTCAGAAGAGCTGGAAATCTCCAAGATCGGACAATGTTTCCCCCTCTACCCTCAAACTCTGTGCCGATCAACTGGCACCGGTCTACACAGACACTTTCAACCAATCCCTGCAAACCTGCACTGCCCCTGCCTGCTTCAAAGTTTCCACTATTGTCCCTGTACCCAAAAAAAGCAAAGATTACTGGTCTTAATGACTACAGGCCTGTCGCACTGACCTCTGTCATGGTTTGTGCTGGCCAAGCTGAAAAATATCATGAACTGGACCCTCTGCAGTTTGCATACTGGGCCAATCGATCTGTGGATGATGCAGTCAACCTGGGCCTGCACTTCATCCTCCAGCACTTTGACCGCCGAGGATTTTATTTGTTGATTTTAGCTCTGCATTCAACGTGTGTGGACGTGGCGCCGACAGACAAGAAGCCGAAGTAAAGAAATCGAAGCCAAAGAACCGAATAGAAACGAGGCTGAAACGCCAATGAACCGAAAGTCCAAAGACGATACGCCAACTAACCGAAAGGATGGGACGCCTAAAAGCAAACTAACAGAAAGGGCGGGACGCCTAAAAGCCCAACGAACCGAAAAGCTGTGTCGCCTAAAAGCAAACTTACCAAATGGCCGCTGCTGGGGGGCGGGGCTTGTCAGCGATTGGTCCAGACCCCCGCGTCCATCACATCGCTGTGAAGGCATGAACATTGTCCCAAACCTCCACTCCACCCGACCCGCAGCCCGCGGAGGGTGGCCGTGGGAGAGTGGGGGCTGTCCCGAGGGATGCGCACCTTCGGCCGCTTTCAACTTGGTGCTTGGGTTCAGATTGCCCCGTCACCTATGGTTTGTGTGGCAAAATGAACCCCACGCTCCAGACTCCCCCTTCTCTCTCCCCCCCTCTCTCTCCCTCTTTCTCTCCCCTCTACGTGGGCTGATCGCTACTGATCTTTCACTCGTGCCCATGAGATTGATTTCCAGATGCTCAGATGATCTTCTAATGCGGTCATTGTTCTGAGCGCCGTTTCCCTTCAGCTGTACCTGCAACTGAAGCAATGGGTGGATTAGTTGAAGAGGCATTGACACTTTTTTTAAATGTAGAGGGGTAATAGAGGTAAGGTATGTGATTGGAGTGTAATGTATCATCTGCGGAGTGGGGGGGGGGGGGAGAAGTACTCGACACCGCTGCGAAAATGGTTCAAAAAAACAAATGATTTGCGAATAAACTGAAAAAATACAGATTATCTGGTGTTTTGTGCGTGGGAGCTTGTTGTGTGCGTTACGCAGGAAACCAGACGGTGTTACCGTGTTTAAAAAATAAATAAAACATGCTTCTTGTTGTCAGGGGGGGGACCGCGGGTAGGTAAGGAGGAGATAAAATTGTTTGTTGTCATGCAGACTTGTCATTGGCCCGCCAGGGAATTTGTGTCCCCCCACCATGTTTTTAAAATGATTTACTATGGCTGCCTATGCCCCAACTCTGCTGCAGCTGACCGGGTTTTCATCCCCGTGTGTGTGTGCGCGCTGCTGACCCACAGCCCGTCACAGAGCGGCTGCACGGGGGAGATGATGCGGCGGGCAGCCTTGGCCGGACAGCGCTGACCGTGGGGCAGAGTGGGGGCTGTCCCGACGGCTGGTATAATGATGCGTTCCCTTCCTTCTCCCTCTCCCCCCTTTTCCCTCCCCCTTCTCCCTCTCCCCTTCTCCCTCTCCCCTTCTCCCTCTCCCCTTCTCCCTCTCCCCTTCTCCCTCTCCCCTTCTCTCTCCTCTCAATCCCCCTTCCTCTCTCTCCTCCCTCTCCCCCCTTCTCCCTCTCTTCTCTCACCTCTGGTGCTCGGGTTCAGAGTGGCCAGTCACCCTCCAGCCCTGGGCAGTCTTGTGTGGGAAATTGACCCCCACCCTCCCGTCTCCCCTGACCAGTAAGATGATTAGGAAGGTGTCTGAAAACTGCGAACAAAACAGGATTTATAGTCACTTTTCACTTGAGTGAGAAGGCAGCTGTAATGACGTGAAATGTGTATACTAACAGGACATACGTACCTCATTGCTGAAACTGTAAAATGAGTATGAAAATATAGTTTAGTGTACCATAAGCGTACTGGGTTTATGTGTGTTGACATTTCATGATCCTGTCCTGCAGTTTGTATGTTCTGTAATGCCCCTGTCCCACTTAGGCAATCAACCTACGTCAACTGGCGACAGGTACCGGCGACTGAATTGTCTTACTTTGTCGCGGGTGGACGTATGATGTCGTAGGTGTGGCCGTAGGTGGACTTGTCCTAATGGGTCGCTGGTTGTCGGTAGCTTTGCCGTAGCTTGACGTTGACCAGGTGGTAGGTTGTTGTCGTGGGGGGGGTGGGGGGGGGGTGCAGTCGTCGGTTTTTCCGTGACCTGCTACGACAATGACAGTTGCCGACAAAATCTTCTAAGTGGGACAGGCCCATAACTATGTAATAATGACATGTACTGGAATACACAGACTGCAGCAGTGACTTGAAGACTGAATACCTTCAAAGGTGAAGTGTTCTAGTTCGCCAACAACCATCTCTCTGACTGTATATATATAATGTACATTGTTGTGCTTGTTAATTCATTAAAGCTCAAGTAGCAGCGATTATTAACCATGCAATAATAACTTCCCTTATGCGTAACCACTCAGAACTCTTAAAGAAAATGTTCATGTTGCCTTAAGTACTGTTTGATATTGAGGTAATTGCAGCATGTTCCAAGTTGTCTGTGTTAAGGTAAGCCAACTTTATTTAAAGCAGCAGTTTAGTTTAGTTTTGTTAGTTTAGTATAGGGATACAGCGTGGAAACTGGACCTTCAGCCCACCGGGTCCGTGCCGACCAGCGATCCCCACATATTAACACAATCCCACAATCACTAGGGACAATTTTAACATTTACCAAGCCAATTAACCTACATATCTGTACGTCTTTGGAGTGTGGGAGGAAAACGAAGATCTTGGAGAAAACCCACGCGGTCATGGGGAGAACGTACAAACACTGCACAGACAGCACCCGTAGTCGGGATCGAACCTGGGTCTCCGGCGCTGCTCTTGCTGTAAAGCAGCAACTCTACCGCTGTTCCACCGCGAACACGAGTTGTGGAGACAGTATAGGATTGAGTCAAAAGAAACAATAAGAAATTCTTTAAACATATGAAGGAATAGTTGTCAGTAAAGGATTGAGTGTGTCTTAATAGTGAAGACAATTGTAACTTGTTTGGAGGTGAAAGATATGCATATAATTCTGAATTAATACTTTGCACCTGCCCTCACTGAATATGGCAAAGACGTTGCCTTTACAATTAATCAAGGTGGATTATTAGAAAAGATAGATGGAGAGAGAGGGGGGTACATATTAATAGGTCCAGTATAAGTAAATAAATCATCACACATGTATAAAATGTGCTCTGAGAAACACAATGAGTAATAGTGCAGGTGTAGCAGTGCAGATTCCATCTATCATTTCCCCAAGCTGTTTGGCCAAGGATGTGAAGCCAGTCATATGCTCTTGTGCTACCATTGTTTAAATCGGGCAGGTAGGAGAGGGCTGCTTAGCCACACGCTGGTCAGCCTGACACGATGCTGGTCAAATCATTGGAAAATGTTCAGAGGTATGATCTGAATCATTATTTAGTCAGACCAGGTTACTCAAGTTCATTCAGTAGAGATTTATTAAGGGAAGTTCTATCTGATTAGAACATAGAACAAAGAACATGGAACGGCACAGCTCAGCAACAAGCACTTTGGGTCACAATGCCTGTGCCGAACATGATGCCGAAACCCACTCTATTCTCCTACACATAATTTATAGTTCCCCATTTCCTGCATAATTAGATGCCTATGAAAAAGTCTTTGAAAGTCTCTATCATATCTGTCTCAAACACCAACCCCTGCACTCACTAGTAGCCCCCCTCGGTCATGACAGACCATGGGTGATGTACCCTAGTTTGCAGGTGATGTGTGGTCTTGGCGATGTCATATGGAGGACAGGCTGTTGCCCATGCAGCACGTCCTCCCCTCTCCACGTCGCTGATCGATCCAAAGGAACAGCAGGGCTGTTACAGTTTGGCACCAGCGCCATCTCATGAGCTGCCAGAGCGAGGTTGTAGACAACGCCGAACTGCCTCAGAGGCTCAGACACCGTATTTTCTTGAGGTTTACTCCTGGAGCCTTTTCAATGACTGGATATGGCCACGAGGCAGTGGAGGTTTTAAATCAGAGTTTTCCCTCTCCTAGATGGACTGCCTTCCCAGGCTGACGAGCCCCATCTGCCCGAGACTCATGGGGAGCGGGAGCGTCTACCTTCCCGTGCAGGCCTATAGTACCTGTCCACTGGCCTAACTCACTACCCACTGTGTAAACATTTGGCCCACACATCTCCTTGAATCTTTGCCCACCTCACCTTAAAGCTATGCTGCCCCTGCCTTTGATTTTTCCATCCTGGGAAAAAGATTCTGTCCACCCTATCTATGCTTCTCTTATTGTTATACATTTCTATCACATCTCCCTTAGCGCTCTCATATCCAGCGATTATTCAGGTGAATCCCCTCTACACACTTACCTAAGCCTCCATATCATTGCTGTCAAGGGGCAACCAGAACTGCACACAATATTCAAATTATGACCAAACCAAAGTCCTACTAAGCTGCATCAACACTTATATTCAATGCCCTGACTTATGAAAGCAAGCATGGCATATGCCTTCATTGTCATGATGTGATGACTTGTGTACCAAATACCTTCCCAATGAAGGCAAACTTGCCAAATGCCTTCTTGACCATACAGTCCCCCTATCTGCCATTTTTGAGAACTGTGCCCTGTATTCCCAGATCTCTCAGTTCTGCACCAATTTCCAGGACTCTAGTCGTTACCATGTAAGTCCTGCCTGGTTTGACATATCTAATTGCAACCTCACATTTGTCAGTTACATTCTATTTGCAAATCATTGCCTCATCTTCCCAATTGATTGTCATCCTTCCTTATTGTCCACAAAAAGTCCTGATATGATCTTGACAAGACCAACAGAAAGGTTAAAAGGAATTTTCGTTCTGAAGGTGAGGTGGATGTTCGGCAACTGTGGCAGGGCTTGAATGCCTGTACTCACTGGAGTTTAGAAGGATGAGGGGGATCTCATTGAAGCTTACCGAATAACGAAAGGTCTGGATGTTTCTACTAGTGGCAGGGTCTCGGACTAGAGATCATAGTCTCAGAATTAAAGGATGTTCCTTTAAGAATGCTTAGCATGGGCAACACGGTGGCGCAGCATTAGAGCTACTGCCTTACAGCGCCAGCGACCCGGACTTGATCCTGACTATAGGTGCTTGTCTGATTTCAGATTCAGATTCAATCTTCACTGTCATTGTGCAGTGTACAGTACAGAGACAACAAAATGCAGTTAGCATCTCACCCAGAAGAGCGAACATAGAATAATGGAACAGTAAAATATATATATGTACATACAGTAGTAGTAGTGCCATTTTTCTGGCTGACTATCACCAAGCTGCAGAGTTAACTTGTGTAACAGCCGCAGGGAAGAAGCTGTTCCTGAACCTGCTGGTCTGGCAACGGAGAGACCTGGAGGGTAAACAGTCCGTGGCTGGGGTGAGAGCAGCCCTTGGCGATGCTGAGCACCCTTCACAGACAACGCTTGCTTTGGACAGACTCAATGGAGGGGAGTGAGGAACCGGTGATGCGTTGGACAATTTTCACCACCCTCTGCAGTGCTTTCCAGTCGGAGACAGAGCAGTTGCCATACCATACTGTGATACAGTTGGTAAGGATGCTCTCGATGGTGCAGCGGTAGAAGTTCACCAGAATCTGAGGAGACAGATGGACCTTCTTCAGTCTCCTCAGGAAGAAGAGACGCTGGTGAGCCTTCTTGACCAGTGTTGAGGTATTGTGGGTCCAAGAGAGGTCATCAGAGATGTTGACTCCCAGAAACCTGAAGCTGGAAACACGTTCCACCTCCGTTCCGTTAATATGGATGGGGGTGAGCGTGCCACCCCTAGACCTTCTGTAGTCCACAATGAGCTCCTTGGTCTTCTTGGAGTTAAGGGCCAGGGTGTTGTCAGCGCACCATGCTGCTAGGAGCAGGACCAGCTCCCTATAGGCCGACTCATCATTGTTGCTGATGAGGCCAATCACCGTTGTATCATCTGCATATTTGATGATGGTGTTAGTACCATATACAGGTGTGCAGTCGTAGGTGAAGAGGGAGTAGTGGAGGGGGCTCAGCACACAGCCCTGAGGAACGCCGGTGTTCAGGGTGAGGGTTGAAGAGGTGTGCTTGTCTGACCTAATAGACTGGGGTCTGTTAGTTAGAAAGTCCAGTATCCAGTTGCAGCGGGAGGGGTCGATGCCCAGGTTACTGAGTTTGGTGATCAGTTTAGAGGGTATAATGGTGTTAAATGCTGAGCTATAGTCGATGAACAGCATTCTTACGTAAGTGTCTCTGTTGTCGAGGTGGGAGAGGGCGGAGTGAAGTGCCGTTGAGATGGCATCCTCCGTACTCCTGTTCTGGCATCAAACAGGAAATTAGAAATGTGTGCAACAAAGATAAAACAGTTATAATGGGTGACTTCAATCTACATATAGATTGGGTGAATCAAATTGGCAGGGGTGCTGAGGAAGAGGATTTCTTGGAATGTATGCGGGATAGTTTTCTAAACCAACATGTAGAGGAACCAACGAGAGAGCAGGCTATTCTAGACTGGGTATTGAGTAATGAGGAAGGGTTAGTTGGCAGTCTTATTGTGCGTGGCCCCTTGGGCAAGAGTGACCATAATATGGTTGTGTTCTTCATTAGGGTGGAGAGTGACATAATTAATTTAGAAACAAGGGTTCTGAACTTAAAGAAAGGTGACTTTGAGGGTATGACACGTGAAATGGCCAAGATAGACTGACAATTGATTCTTAAAGGGTTGACGGTGGATATGCAATGGAAGGCATTTAAAGACTGCATGGAGGAACTACAACAATTGTTCATCCCAGTTTGGCAAAAGAATAAATCAGGGAAGGTAGTGCATCCGTGGATAACAAGGGAAATCAGGGATAGTATCAAAACAAAAGATGAAGCATACAAATTAGCCAGAAAATGCAGTCTACCAGGGGACTGGGAGAAATTCAGAGTCCAGCAGAAGAGGACAAAGGGCTTAATTAGGAAAGGGAAAATAGATTATGAAAGAAAACTGGCAGGGAACATAAACACTGACTGCAAAGGTTTTTATAGATATGTGAAGAGGAAAAGATTAGTTAAAACAAATGTAGGTCCCTTGCAGTCAGAAACAGGCAAATTGATCATGGGGAACAAGGACATGGCAGACCAATTGAATAACTACTTTGGTTCTGTCTTCACTAAGGAAGACTTAAATAATCTGCCGGAAATAGTAGGGGACTGGGGGTCAAATGAGATGGAGGAACTGAGTGAAATCCAGGTTAGCCTGGAAGTGGTGTTAGGTAAATTGAATGGATTAAAGGCCGATAAATCCCCAGGGCCAGAGAGGCTGCATCCCAGAGTAGTTAAGGAAGTAGCCCCAGAAATAGTGGATGCATTAATGATAATTTTTCAAAACTCTTTAGATTCTGGAGTAGTTCCTGAGGATTGGGGGGTAGCTAATGTAACCCCACTTTTTAAAAAGGGAGGGAGAGAGAAACCGGGGAATTACAGACCAGTTAGTCTAACATCAGTAGTGGGGAAACTGCTAGAGTCAGTTATTAAAGATGGGATAGCAGCACATTTGGAAAGTGGTGAAATCATTGGACAAAGTCAGCATGGATTTATGAAAGGTAAATCATGTCTGACGAATCTTATAGAATTTTTCGAGGATGTAACTAGTAGAGTGGATAAGGGAGAACCAGTGGATGTGTTATATCTGGACTTTCAGAAGGCTTTCGACAAGGTCCCACATAAGAGATTAGTATACAAACTTAAAGCACACGATATTGGGGGTTCAGTATTGATGTGGATAGAGAACTGGCTGGCAGACAGGAAGCAAAGAGTAGGAGTAAACAGGTCCTTTTCAGAATGGCAGACAGTGACTAGTGGGGTACCGCAAGGCTCAGTGCTGGGACCCCAGCTATTTACAAAATATATTAATGATTTGGATGAGGGAATTGACTGCAACCAGCTAGTTTGTTGACACGAAGTTATATTAGCTGTGATTTGGATGAGGGACTTGACTAACAAATCGAATGTGGATATGTGTTATCCACTTTTCAAAACAGGAAAAAGGATATGAGACCTGGGTGTCATGAGCAGGCAGGTTCTGTACTGCAAATTTGTACAGGGAGGTTCTTGCAGTTGAGACCAGGTCACACACCTGGAGTATTGTGTACAGTTTTGGTCTCCTAATCTGAGGAAGGACATTCTTGCCATAGAGGGAGTACTGAGAAGGTTCACCAGACTGATTCCTGGGATGTCAGGACTTTCATATGATGAAAGACTGGATAGACTTGGCTTGTACTCGCTAGAATTTAGAGGATTGAGGGGGGATCATATAGAAACTTACAAAATTCTTAAGGGGTTGGACAGGCTAGATGCAAGAAGATTGTTCCCGATGTTGGGGAAGTCCAGAACAAGGGGTCACAGTTTAAGGATAAGGGGGAAATCCTTTAGGACCGAGATGAGAAAAATATTCTTTACACAGAGAGTGGTGAATCTCTGGAATTCTCTGCCACGGAATGTAGTTGAGGCCAGCTCATTGGCTATATTTAAGAGGAAGTTAGATGTGGCCCTTGTGGCTAAAGGGATCAGGGGGTATGGAGAGAACGCAGGTACAGGATACTGAATTGGATGATCAGCCATGATCATATTGAATGGCGGTGCAGGCTCGAAGGGCTGAATGGCCTACTCCTGCACCTATTTTCTATGTTTCTATGTTTCTATGTTTCTTGCGGTAGGCAAACTGATAGGGGTCCAGTGTGGGAGATAGTCAGACTTTGTGGTGTGCCAGGACCTCAAAGTCTGTATAGAGTTTGTACGTTCTCCCCGTGACTTGCGTGGGTTTGCTCCGAGATCTTTGGTTTCCTCCCACAATCTAAGCACGTACAGGTTTGTTGGTTAATTGGCTAGGTACAAAATGTAAAATTGTCCCCAGTGAGTGTGTAGGGTGGGGTTAATGTGCGGGGATCGCTTGTCGGTGCGATCTCGGTGGGCCGAAGGACCTATTTCCGTGCTGTATCTCTAAACTAAATTAAACTAAAGAAGATGAGGAGGATTTTTTTAGTCAAAGGGTGGTGAATCTGTGGAATTCATTGCCACAGAAGGCTATGTATATTTCGATATTTTTAAGGCTGAGATAGATAGATTCTTGATTAGTATGGGTGTAGGGGTTATGGGGAGAAGGCAGAAGAATGGGGTTAAGAGGTGAAGATAGATCAGTTATGATTGAATGGTGGAGTAGACATCGGGGGCCGAATGGCCTAATTCAGCTCCTATCACTTGTGAAGGTGGGGATGTCATGCTGCACCTGCATAACACGTTACTTTGGCTACAACTGGAGTACAGAGTATAATTCTGCTCAGCCCAATGCATAACGGAGTGTAGTGCAGACCTACTGAGATGTCATGACAGCTGTGGAAGTTGAGATATGACTGGGATCCCTGCAGATGTGGCTTTCTTTAGAAGAGTGAGTATTGAAGGAGCCACAAGGAACTGCAGGTGTTGGAATCTGGAACAAAGCACAATGTAGTGGAGGAACTGAGCAACGGCTGTGGGGGGAATGGACTGACGACGTTTTGGGTCAGGACTCCTCTTCAGACTGAAGACTGTGATTGAAATGTACAAAACAGTGACAAGTCTCAGCTAGATGAAATGACTTGTTTCCCTTGGCAGAGATGTGGCTAACCTGGGAATGTCAATATCAATGGTTTACAGCAGAGCTGTGAGAGGTGGGGATATGGGGACCATTACTTGAAGATAGACACAAAATGCTGGAGTGACTCAGCGGGACAGGCAGCATCTCTGGAGAGAAGGAATGGGTGATGTCAGGATTGTCAGAGGCAGAAAAACTCAGCACATTTAAAATCCCAGTTGCTAAACACTTTAAGTTCCCATTCCCACACTGACCTTTATGTCCTGAGCCTCCTACACTGTCAGAGTTGGAGCGTTCGCACCGTTTAGTGAACAATGATCTAGTATACATTTTCCTTGCACTTCGCCCCCATTGATCTCTCGTTTTCACACCTTACCCTTCCATATCTCAGAGTCTTCCTCTCCCCTGACTCTCAGTCTGAAGAAGTGTCTTGGCCCGAAACGTCACCCATTCCTTCTCTCCAGAGATGCTGCCTGTCCCGCTGAGTTACTCCAGCATTTTGCATCTGCAGTTCCTTCCTACACATGTAAAAGTGCCTGACTGACCACATGAAGAGATGCAATCCAAAGATGCTGAGCTGGCACCTGAGATAAACTGAAAATTATTTTTTGATTGAAATGTACATGATGGCATCTTGGCCTCTTGCAATGCTGGACAAAATCCATTCAACCGTGATGCCTTACTGGACCATTTAACTAATGGATTATTACGATGCAAAATGGGCACAAAATGCAGGAGTAACTCAGCGGGTCAGGCAGCATCTCTGCAGATCATGGATACACACAAAATGCAGGAGTAACTCAGCGGGTCAGGCAGCATCTCACCGATAGACACAAAATATCATTTGGGTAAGGTAGTTTAGAGGTATAGAGCGGAAATAGGCCCTTCGGACCACCGAGTCCATGCCGACCCGCGATCACTGCACACTAACAGTATCCTACACAGTAGGGACAATTTTACACTTTTACCAAAACCAATTAACCTACAAACCTGTGCGTCTTCGGAATGTGGGAGGAAACCGGAGCTCCTGGAGAAAACCTATGCAGGTCACGGGGAGAATGTTCAAACTCTATACAGACAGCATCCATAGTCAGGATGGAACCCGGGTCTCTGGCGCTGTAAGGCAGCAACTCTACCGCTGCGCCACCGTGATGGGGTGCTGGTGCTGACTGGTAGTTGCAAATTGAAAACTACTGAAAATAAACTTTCATTGGGTGCTGAAACACAGGTGTTCTACTCTATTTGGCAATTAGGAAAAACAGTCCTGACTGTTTCTGTATTAGTGGAAGAAGCATCTCACTGCACAGTGGTTTCCATAGAAACATACATTGTGCTGGAAAAGGTCAGAGCTTTCTGTACTTCTCCAGGAGTAATTGAATGACATTCTTCCCTCCAAAGGTGCAGCTTTTGTAATGTTATGATTGAAATGATCACCAATAGCTGAACAGTTAAGTAACAGGCAACAACAAAATCAATCAGTGCTTCTTTTTTTTAATGGTTATTTGTTGACACATCTCTTTACATGACAAATGTGTATGAAACCTTGTAGCATACCTAATGGTGCCGTGAATATCCAGGTAATGGTGAAGCGTCAAGTGGCAGCTGGTGTGAACCCAACGTGTTATGTTCAATTTGTAATGGGTCCAACAAATTGGGAGTTTAACCCTGAGAGATGATTGTAAATAGTTTCAGCTCATCCAACATTAGTCTAATTTTATTTTCGTAGATAAAAGAATAATGCAAAATAGACAAGGCATTCAATTTGCAAATTGGCTTTTTACTATCTGGTCTGAAAGATGGAATAGTTGGTCTATTTTAAGCGTGGAGAGCACGATATTGCATTCGTAGAGCACTTGGTTATTATCCTTAGACAAGTGAATGCTATAGTACTCTAGTTTAGGTTAGTTTAATTAAGTGATACTGCGTGAAACAGGCCCTTTGGCCCACGGGTCCGCAGCGACCAACGATCCCCGCACATTAACACTACCCTACACCCATTAGGGACAATTTACATTTATACCAAACCAATTAACCTACAAACCTGTACGTCTTTGGAGTGTGGGAGGAAACCGAAGATCTCGGAGAAAACCCACGCGGTCACGGGGAGAACATACAAACTACGTACAGACAGCACCCGTAGTCGGTATCGAACCCATGTCTTTGGCTCTACCACTGCACCACCGTGTTGTACTCTGGCGTTAATTACTGTATGAAGCGTAAACAGGGTTGAAATGCAGGCAAAACTATGAAAATATATAACAGGATAGAAATAGCATTGCACAGACCTATGCCAAATGCCAACAGTTTTTTATGTTGTACAAATATGGTGTAACCATGCTGCAAAATATTTATGATTTTAATGTTCATGCATATAAGACTATAGCCACAGGTTCCAAGTACAATACCATTTTTTTTAAATTAATATTTTTATAAGACGCAGTGTACAGTAGTATAAACCGCGGCATTTGACAAATTACATTTATTGTACATCTTCCATTTTAATTTTGACAAAATGAAATAGAAAAAGAGAGAAAGAGCAAGAAAGAGAGAAAGTGAAAGAAATAGTGAATGTATAAACCCCTAAACTACCAAAGTGTGCAGTCACAGAGTGAATAAGTAAAAACTTTAAAAAAAAAATAAGAAGCCAAATACAAAGAATAATTTAAAAATAAGACCAAAACATGTTGATATTATACCTGCTTCATTTTTCTCCCCACCCATCACCCTGTCCATAAATCGGTTTGATTCCGAAGTTGTGTTGCACCATACTATCCTTGTAATGAATCAATGAAAGGAGACCATCTCTTTGAAAATTGCTCTGATTTTCCTGTTAAGACGGGTCTCATTTCATCAAGATGTAGCGTCTCAGACATGCTTGTGATCCACATTTTAAGAGTTGGGGTAGATGCATTTTTTTGAGTACAATATCATTTTGAAATGAAAATAGAAAATGCTGGAAATAATCTACAGAACAGATGGTGTCGGTGGTGAGAGAAAGAGACTTAACTTTTCAGCTTTCAACTTTAACATTTTCAACGTTCTGAAGTAAAATCATCAATCTAAAACATTAGCTCTCATTCCCTCTTGACAGATGCTTCCTGACCTGCTTTTCAGCATTTGCTATTTTTATTTCTGACTCCCAACATGTGTAGCTTTTGCTTTGTGATCTTTTTGCAACAGCATTATATCATTTGCAAATGAACATTTGATTGAATTTTGTTTGATGTAGCATGTACCTCAAGCCTGAGTTTGTGTGGTTTGGCACGTACATCAACACCATCATCCCCACTGAACCTGTTAGCAAGCTCAGTGAACTGTGTCTCTGCACCTCCCTCTGCAACTGGATCCTTGACTTCCTCATCAACAGGCCACAATCTGTATGAATTGGCAACAACACTTCCTCATTAATGATCATTAACACAGAGGTACTTTCAATGCTGTGTGTTCAGCCCCCCTGCTCTACTCACTCCATAACCATGACAATACAGAGCAAACTCCATTTTTAATTTGCCAACAACACCACCATTGTTGGACAAATTACAAGAAATGATGAATCAGAGTATGGGTGAGAGGCTGATTTAAGTCAAGTCAAGTTTATTCGTCACATACACATACGAGATGTGCAGTGAAATGGACATCAAACTTGCTCTCTCTGTCAGTAAGACTAAGTAGCAGATTGTTGACTTGGCCTCCACAGCCTTAGTGGCAATGAATTCCACTGATTCACCACCCTCCTCATCTCCTTTCTAAAGGTACTGTATGTCCTTTTATTCTGAGGCTCTGCACTCTCCCACTTGTGGAAACATCCTCTCCACATCCACTATCCAGGCCTTTCACTATTTGGTAAGTTTCAATGATGCTCCCCCTCATCCTTGTAAAATCCAGTGAGTACAGGTCCAGTGCCATCAAACGCTCATCATATGTTAACCCACTCATCCCCAGGATTATTCTCATGGATCTCCTCTGGACCCTCTCCAACGCCAACACATCTTTCCTCATATATGGAGATGTGGGCTCATAATACTCCAAGTGAGGTCTGACCAGCGCCTTATAGAGCCTCAACATTCTAACCCTAACAGTCTGGCTGTCCTTTCCTTCTTTGTTGTTTTATAGTAGGTGTTAAATGTTTTTTTTAGTGTTCTTTAGCTTGTTTTATGTGGGGGGTGGGGTTGGTGGTAACTTTTTTTTAATCTCGGAGCTGGAGACCGCCACTGACCCGTGGAGATGGAGAACGCCACCCGACCCGTGGAGCTGGAGACCGCCACCCGACCCGTGGAGCTGGAGACCACCACCCGACCCGTGGAGCTGGAGACCACCACCCGACCCGTGGAGCTGGAGACCACCACCCGACCCGTGGAGCTGGAGACCGCCACCCGACCCGTGGAGCTGGAGAACGCCACCCGACCCGTGGAGCTGGAGACCACCACCCGACCTGTGGAGCTGGAGACCACCACCCGACCTGTGGAGCTGGAGAACACCACCCGACCCGTGGAGCTGGAGAACGCCACCCGACCCGTGGAGCTGGAGAACGCCACCCGACCCGTGGAGCTGGAGAACGCCACCCGACCCGTGGAGCTGGAGAACGCCACCCGACCCGTGGAGCTGGAGACCGCCACCCGACCCGTGGAGCTGGAGACCACCACCCGACCTGTGGAGCTGGAGACCACCACCCGACCCGTGGAGCTGGAGACCACCACCCGACCCATGGAGCTGGAGAACGCCACCCGACCCGTGGAGCTGGAGACCACCACCCGACCTGTGGAGCTGGAGAACGCCAGGTAAGCCCCGGGGCTGGAGACCATCAGCAGAGCCGCGGGGCTGAAGACCGCCTGCGGAGTAACGCAGACACGGAGCAACGGAGCGGCAGAACACCAGCGCGCACCAAGCCAGCTCGGCCCACCAGAAGCACCAACAGACGGCGACGCGTACGCAAACACCACCGGGGACGCAGAGGTGGGTTAAAGGCCAGGTTAGAGCGAGCCCCACACAGGGTAGCGATTCCTAGCCTTTTCCTCGCCAACATGCGCTCACTGGCAAACAAAATGGATGAACTCCGGCTAAGGATCACCTCCCACAACCGGATCAAAGACTGCAACATCCTGATCTTCACGGAAACGTGGCTCAACACTGACGTTCCTGACAGCGCCATCCAGCTATCGGGGCGTCATTTACTCCGAGCGGACAGGACATCAGACTCTGGTAAGACCAGAGGGGGGGGTCTGTGCATTTATGTAAACAAAGCATGGTGCACGGACTCCACCATCATCGAGAGTCACTGCTCAGCTAACCTTGAGTTCCTCTTGGTTAGATGCAGACCGTTCTATCTGCCCAGAGAGTTCACCTCCACTGTTGTGACTGCAGCCTATATCCCTCCTGATGCTAATGCCAAGCTTGCAATGAAAGAGCTGCATACTGCCATTAGCAAACAACAGACGCACAACCCCGAGGCAGCCTTCATTGTTGTGGGTGACTTCAATCACTCCAACCTGAAGACTGTACTCCCAAATTCCACCAACATGTATCCTTCCCCACTAGAGTAGACAAGACACTGGACAAAGTCTACACCAACATGGCTGAAGCTTACAAAGCCATCCCCCTCCCCCACCTTGGTCAGTCTGATCACGTCTCATTGTTCCTGCTCCCTAAGTACTCCCCACTCATCAGACGGGTTAAACCAACTGTGAGGACAGTTAAAGTCTGGTCAGAGGAAGCGGACTTCACACTTCAGCAGTGTTTTGGAAACACTGACTGGAAGGCGTTTGCAGCCCAGGCCACCCTTGACTCTCACACGGACATTGATTCCTACACATCCTCTGTTCTGGACTTTATAAACTCCACCATCAATAGTGTCACCTCCCTCAAACAGGTGACCATATACCGAATCAGAAGCCATGGATGAACAGCGAGGTCAGGCTACTGCTGAAAGCACGGGACACCGCTTTCAGGTCAGGCGATGCTCGAGCCTACAGTTCATCCAGGGCTAACCTGAAGAGGGGCATCAGGAAGGCCAAGCACTGCCATAAGCTCAGGATTGAGGAGCACTTCAACAACAACTCCGACCCCCGACGCATGTGGCAAGGCATCCAGGCCATCACGGACTATAGACCCTCCAACATCACCCCCACATCCAGCGACGCCTCCTTCCTTGAGGAGCTTAATCACTTCTATGGCCGCTTCGACAGGGACAATCTAGAGACAGCCATCAAGGCTGTGCTACCTGCCGATCACCAACCCCTCACACTCACCCCCTACGACGTGTACGTGGCACTGAGTAGGACTAATGCACGTAAGGCTGCTGGCCCTGACGGCATCCCCGGGCGCGTGCTCAGGGCTTGTGCTGCGCAGCTGACAGACGTCTGGACTGACATCTTCAACCTGTCACTTGCCCAAGCAGTTGTCCCCACTTGCCTTAAAACCACCTCCATCGTGCCAGTGCCAAAACATTCCACTGCGGCAAGCCTCAATGACTTCCGCCCAGTTGCACTTACCCCATCATCACCAAGTGCTTCGAGAGGCTGGTCCTGGCACACCTCAAAAGCTGCCTACCCCCCACACTGGATCCCTATCAGTTTGCCTACCGCAAGAACAGGAATACGGAGGAGGCCATCTCAACGGCACTTCACTCCGCCCTCTCCCACCTCGACAACAGAGACACTCACGTAAGAATGCTGTTCATCGATTACAGCTCAGCATTCAACACCATTATACCATCAAAACTGATCACCAAACTCGGTAACCTGGGCATCGACCCCTCCCTCTGCAACTGGATACTGGACTTTCTAACCAACAGAACCCAGTCTGTGAGGTTAGACAAGCACACCTCTTCAACCCTCACCCTGAACACCGGCGTTCCACAGGGCTGTGTGCTGAGCCCCCTCCTCTACTCCCTCTTCACCTATGACTGCACACCTGTACATGGTACTAACACCATAATCAAGTATGCAGATGATACAACGGTGATTGGCCTCATCAGCAACAACGATGAGCTGGCCTACAGGGAGGAGGTCCAGCACTTAGCAACATGGTGCGCTGACAACAACCTGGCCCTTAACTCCAAGAAGACCAAGGAGCTCATTGTAGACTTCAGGAAGTCCAGAGGCGGCACGCACACCCCCATCCACATCAATGGGACGGAGGTGGAACGGGTTTCTAGCTTCAGGTTCCTGGGAGTCAACATCTCCGATGACCTCTCTTGGACCCACAATACCTCTACTCTGATCAAGAAGGCTCATCAGCGTCTCTTCTTCCTGAGGAGACTGAAGAAGGTCCATCTGTCTCCTCAGATCCTGGTGAACTTCTACCGCTGCACCATCGAGAGCATCCTTACCAACTGTATCACAGTATGGTATGGCAACTGCTCTGTCTCCGACCGGAAAGCACTGCAGAGGGTGGTGAAAATTGCCCAACGCATCACCGGTTCCTCGCTCCCCTCCATTGAGTCTGTCCAAAGCAAGCGCTGTCTGCGGAGGGCGCTCAGCATCGCCAAGGACTGCTCTCACCCCAACCATGGACTGTTTACCCTCCTACCATCCGGGAGGCGCTACAGGTCTCTCCGTTGCCGAACCAGCAGGTCGAGGAACAGCTTCTTTCCGGCGGCTGTCACTCTACTCAACAACGTACCTCGGTGACTGCCAATCACCCCCCCCCCCCCCCCCCACCCCCCCCGGACACTTATTATTATTTATTCAAATCGTTTGCTATTTCGCTCTTCCAGGGAGATGCTAAATGCATTTTGTTGTCTCTGTACTGTACACTGACAAGGACAATTAAAATTGAATCTGAATCTGAAAGAGTGATGACATATGATGAAAGAATGGGTCGACTGGGCTTGTATTTGCTGGAAGGCAGGTATGGGATACTGAGTTGGATGATCAGCCATGATCATATTGAATGGCGGTGCAGGCTCGAAGGGCCGAATGGCCTACTCCTGCACCTATTTTCTATGTATCTATAATTTAGGATGGGAAGGGATCTTGTAGAAACATATAAAAGGATCGGACAGGCTAGATGCAGGAAAAATGTTCCCGATGTTGGGGGAGTCCAGAACCAGGGGTCACAGTTTAAGAATAAGGGGTAGGCCATTTAAGACTGAGATGTGGAAAAACCTTTACACCCAGAGAGTTGTGAATCTGTGGGATTCTCTGCAACAGAAGGCAGTGGAGGCCAATTCACTGGATATTTTCAAGAGAGAGTTAGATATAGCCATTAGGGCTAATGGAATTAAGGGATATGGGGAGAAAGCAGGAACGGGGTACTGATTCTGGATGATCAGCTTGAAGGGCCGAATGGCCTACTCCTGCACCTCCTTTCTATGTTTCTATGTTTCTATCTGTGCAGATTGTTCCCAGATAACAAATGGATCCTGTTTTTGCTGATATCTATGTTTCTATGTTTATCAGCATCTCATGCAGTATCTTATCAAAGGCTTTCTGAAAATCCAGGTCAACAACATTCCCTGACTCTCCTTTGTCTATCCTGCTGTTTACTTCCTCAAAGATTTCCTGCGGATTTGTCAGCCAAGATTTCCCCTTCAAAAAAACCATGCAGACTTCGGCCTATCTTATCACTTGCTTCTAAGTATTCAGAAATCGCATCTTTACAGGAAAAGTTCCAAAAGACTCCCAAATTAATGGGAAGGAAAATTCGAGAAGGGATAAGAGAGTAAGATCAAAGCCAATAGTGACCGGAGTGAGAGGGGAGGTGAATACCGAAGTCAAAGTGTTGTATATGAATGCGCAAAGTATAAGAAATAAAGTGGAAGAGCTTGAGGCGCAGTTAGAAATTGGCAAGTATGATGTTGTGGGAATTACAGAGACATGGCTGCAAGAGGGCCAAGTTCAAGTTCAAGTTACATTTATTGTCACATGCACCAACTGGTACAGTGAGATTTGAGTTACCGTACAGCCATACGAATAAAAAGAACACAATACACGATAGAATTTAACCAGGGCTGGGAACTGAATATTCAAGGGTATACGTCCTATCGAAAAGACAGACAGGTGGGCAGAAGGGGTGGGGCAGCACTGTTGGTGAGGAATGAAATTCAGTCCCTTGCGAGGGGTGACATAGATGTCATCAGGAGATGTGGAGTCAGTATGGATAGAACTGAGGAATTGTAAGGGTAAAATGACTCAAATGGGAGTTATCTACAGGCCCCCAAACAGTAGCCTGGATATAGGGTGCAAGTTGAATCAAGAGTTAAAATTGGCATGTTGTAAAGGTAATGCTACGGTGGTTATGGGAGATTTCAACATGCAGGTAGACTGGGAAAATCAGGTTGGTACTGGACCCCAAGAAAGGGAGTTTGCGGAGTGCCTCGGTGATGGATTCTTAAAGCAGCTTGTATTGGAGCCTACCAGGGAGAAGGCAATTTTGGATTTAGTGTTGTATAATGATCCGGATTTGATAAGGGGACTTGAGGTAAAGGAGCAATTAGGAGATGGTGACCATAATACAATAAGTTTTAATCTACAATTTGAGAGGGAGAAGGGAAAATCGGAGGTGTCAGTATTACAGTTGAACAAAGGGGACTATGGAGCCATGAGGGAGCAGCTGACTAAAGTTGACTAGAAAGATACACTAGCGGGGATGACAGTGGAACAACAATGGCAGGTATTTCTGGGAATAATACAGAAGGTGCAGGATCAGTTCATTCCAAAGAGGAAGAAATATGCCATGGGGAGTAAGGGGTGACTGTGGCTGACAAGGGACGTCAGGGACAGTATAAAAATGCAAGAGAAAAAGTACAACCTTGCAAAGTTGAGCGGGAAGCCAGAGGATTGGGTAATGTTTAAAGAAAAACAGAAGATAACAAAAAGGCAATATGGGGAGAAAAGATGAGGTACGAAGGTAAGTTAGCCAAGGTTATAAAGGAGGATAGTAAAAGCTTCTTTAGGTATGTGAAGAGGAAATAAATTAGTTAAGAGCAAAATTGGGACTTCCGGTGGTGCCACGCTGGACTAGCAGTCACAACTTTTAGCTCCGCTGCTGTAAAATCGCGGTTTTTCGCATTAAAATCGGGTCTGGAGGTCGGGACCAATTCAAAAAACTTACCGGAGCCCCGGGATGTCGCGCTGATGACATCATCAGTAAGCGCTGTGATTTAAACGGAGGATAAAGGCTTCTAAATGAAAAAACCGTCTTCAGCTCAGAGCCCTCAGAGAACAATCTCAAAACAACTGCTGAAAACCCAGAAAACTGAAGAACAGACCTCTGAAGTGGATTCTGGAATGGCTACAAGATCCAAGACTGAGATGGCTACTAAGGAGAAAAATGAAATGGAGGAGATAAAAAAACTCGGTAAGAGATCTGAGAAAGGATATTGAGGCTGGAAACTCAAAAATGGCTTGATCTCGAAGCTCGCTCAAGACGCCAAAATTTATGAATACTGGGAGTAACTGAAGGAGCAGAGGGAAATAATGCCCGTGAGTTCACTGCCAACTTAATCAAACAGGTACTCAATTTACCTGTGGAACCGGAAATTGAAGTGGCACATCGAATACCTAGATTTAAGCCAAGATCACAAGCAGATCCAGCCCACCCACGACAGATCATAGTCAAACTTCGGGACATTTCAGCACTTGAAGAGCTGATGAAAAAAAATCAAATATGGAGTGAAGATGACCTTTGGAAACGACACTATCAAACTCCTCCGGGATCATCCCTATGAGATCGTGCAAAAGAGAAGAAAGTTCGCACAGACAAGACAATTCTCCATGGAGTTAAAGATGTCAGATGTGGCGTTTTTTATCCGGCCAGGATGCGCATTACTTTCAAGGGAGAAGACGAAACTTTCACTAATTCGGACGCTTCTTATAAATATGCCCAAGAGATTGTGGCAGAAACAGAAGATTAATCAAGGCAGCGGGACGATATGGACAAATTCTTTCCTTTTATTACTTTACAGAGAACACCTGAAGATAAAGGAAGAAACACCATTCTCTAAAAGTTTAAAATGGAAGAGCATTTCCACGTGCGCTGGTCTAGACACCTTATCTCCTTTGGACGCTTTGGAATTCACCTCAAGGACATTCTTTGTTCAAAATGAAGGAAAGACTGATAAGCAACGCAGAGCCGAACAGCAGAGCCGATTGTGGAAAACATCACAAGGACAAATGGCGGTTTATGATCTTAAAATAGCTTTACAAAATATAGAGAATTAACAATAATTAACAATACTAATATAGAAATATAAATGGAAACTAACGAACTATATAATGGGCAAAATGTAATAATGTGTTAAAAAGACTGACTAGCTCGTATATAGAGCAAGACAGTTAAGCAGGGATAAAGAAATAATAAATAACAAATTTTAGAACAAACGTAGATAATACTGAAAATTTAAGTGCTATGTAGTTCGTGTGGGGAAGGGAGGAGACTCGGGCACCTGGCATAATTCCAGGAGCCTGATTCTGGTTAAGCCTTTCAGCCAACAGCTTACTATTATCAAAGGTATAACTAATTATAAATAATTAGTAGATGAAAGTGTTAGATATATAAATTTCACAGCAGCTGAACCCAAGATCTGATAAGTCCGAATGAAATATATATATATATATATATATAATAAAGGGAGCAGAGCTAATTGTACAACATCAACTTTGGAAGTCGAATAGATGTCGAATCCCACAGTCGGGTGGACACTCACTACAGTGTCGAATACTCCAGACACTGTAACTTTACTTGTTCAATTTTTTTTTTTATCACAATATGTCACAACTATGTGCTTTTTTTTCAAGGACAATCGCAAAAGGGATCTACCAAGGAAGTTAGTAATATAAACGCCCCCCAAATATCCAGAGTCCTGAGGTATGGATGCACTGTAATAAATAAGGGTATTAAAATCAGCAAAAATGCAAGATAATAAACAAAAGAAAATGGGAGGAATTACACTGTGTAGCTGGAATATAAGGGGTTTTAATGAACCAATTAAAAGGGGCAAAATACTAGCTCAGTTGAAATCATACAATATGGACATTACTTTTCTACAAGAAACACATCTTAAACATCAAGATCAGATGAGATTGAGGGTGAATTGGATAGGCCAAACATTTCACTCCTCACATACTTTGAAATCCAAAGGCACCACAATTATTATTCGCAAAGGAATACCATTCAAATCAAAGAACATTATATCAGATCAGGAAGGGAGATATCTTATAGTTACAGGAGAGATCGATGCTACGCCAATTACTTTGGTAAATATATATGCGCCCAATTTTGATAATCCTCAATTTTTCAATAAAATCCTGAATACAATCGCAGAATTTAACTACCAAAATGTTATAATTGGAGGAGACTTTAACTGTGTTTTAGATCCATACTTAGATAAATCGATGCAAAAACAAAGAGGTAATATGAAATCTAAAACTAGTGAACTCTTAAATTTATATTACTAAAAGTCTGTTCTTTACCGGTTTTGGCCATCTGTGCTGCGATTTCCGAGAGAACGCCGTCACCTACGGCCGTCATTTTTGGCTACCTTGCTCAGAGCCCCCCTCCGCCGTATGTGTGCCGAGGATTTCTCCCATCGATGAAAAATGACAGAGATATTAATGATTTTACAAAATTCCCCATTCTCTCTGCTGCCCCTGCTGGCGGCAGGGGGGAGGGACTATAAAACCAGGAAGTGGTGTGCCTCAATCAGTGTCTGCAAGCTGGAGGAAGGCAGAGGGTCACGTTTCTTTGAGCTGTGAATAACACTGAACACATGTCTACTCAAATGTAAGTGTCCTTAGTGGCTCTAAAACGCTTGCAGAATGTGTCTATTTGGTTCTAAAATGTTTGCAAAAAGTGTATCTTTTGGTTGTACAATGCTTGTAGAATGTGTCTTTTTTGGTTCTAAAATGTTTTTTAGGTTCTCCCCCCTTTTCCTCCCTCCCCCCTCTCCCCGCCTTTCCTCTCCCCCTCTCCTCACCGCCCTCTCCTCTTCCCCCCTCTCCTCTCCCCCCTCTCCTCTCCCCCCCCTTCTCCTCTCCCCCTCCCTCTCCTCTCTCCCTCTCCTCTCCTCTCCTCCCTCTCCTCCCCCCCTCTCTCCCCCCTCTCCTCTCCCCCCTCTCCTCTTCCACCTCTCCTCTCCCTCTCCTCTTCCCCCTCTCCTCCTCTTCCCCCTCTCCTCTCCCCTCCTCTCCTCCCCACTAATCATTTCTCTCCTCTCCCCTGTCCTCCTCCTGTGTCCCCTCCCGCACCCCTAGCCCAACCACACCCTCACACCCCCCTCCCACTACCCCCCTTACCCCCAATCCCCCCCCCCCCCTCCTCCCCCCTCCCCCCCCCCTCCCCCCTTCCCCCCCTCCCCTCCTCTCCCCCACCTCACCCCATCTCACCCCTCCTCTCCCCCCCCATTATCTCGTATCAAGCTTTTCAAAACAAAAAGCTTAAGAATGAACAAAAGACAATTAGAAGAACAAATCAGACAACTAGATATAGATAATGCTAAAGATCCAACTATGGATAAACATAATAAAATTTTAATACTGAAATTTAAGCTAAATAAATTATTGTCAGAGAAAGTTATAAAACAAGAACATTTCGAATTTGGGGATAAACCCCATAAACTTTTTGCATGCCAACTGAAAAACGGGAAAAACATCATGCAATTTTAAAGATTAAATCAGATAGAGGGGAATTATTAACACTACCTAATGATATCAATAAAAGATTTGCTCAATTTTACAAGAATTTATACACATCGAAAACGCTAATAGACAATAATAAAGTTTCAGAATTTCTGGACCATTGTAACCTTCCAAAACTAGAACTGAAGGAACAAGAGGACCTGGTAGCACAAATTACATCTAAGGAGATAGAAGACACAATAAACACACTTAAGAATGGAAAAACACCAGGACCAGACGGATTCAGTAATGAATTTTATAAATGTTTTTACGACATAGTTACACCACGTCTACAGAAAATGTATACATATGCTTTTAAAGAACAAATCTTACCTGAAACACTAGCAGAATCAACGATCACATTAATACTTAAAAAAGATAAAGATATAGAAGAACCAGGCTCATATAGAGCTATTGCTTTGTTAAACACGGATCAAAAGATATTAGCGAAAACACTAGCTAGAAGACTAAGTAAATATATTAGTAAATTAATAAATGAGGATCAAACGGGATTTATACCTAAGAGACATTCATTTAATAACCTGAGACGTCTGCTTAACATAATGCACTCTCGCAAACCTCAAGAACAAGAGTTAGCTATCATTTCATTGGACGCAGAAAAAGCGTTTGATCAAGTAGAATGGGATTATGTGATTAAAGTATTGCAAAAATTTCAAATGGGAGAGAACTTCAGCGCATGGATAAAATTATTATATAACAAACCCATGGCTAGAATGGTAACTAATAATATACTGTCTCCGAAATTCCAATTATCAAGGGGCAATAGACAAGGATGTTCATTATCACCACTGTTATTTGCTCTGGTAATTGAACCTTTAGCTGAAAAAATCAGAACACAACCGGATATTTATGGTTATAATACTAAATATTCAAATAACAAAATATCCTTATATGCAGACGATGTACTACTGTAAATCACAAAAACCCTTACTTAAGAAACTAAATAATCTAATCAAATTCTGGAAAACGCTACCGATGTCTTTAATAGGTCGAATAAATGCTATAAAAATGATCTTTTTACCACAAATCCTATATTTATTTCAATCAATACCTATATATCTTCCAAAAAAGTTTTTCAAAAAACTAGACTCAGACATTACAAATTTTATATGGGATTATAAATCCCACAGAATACAAAGAGCACACCTTATAAACCAAAAGAGATGGGTGGTCTAGCGCTCCCTAACTTTATGTACTATAATTGGGTGGTAAATATTAAAAATATGATTCACCTGCTGGACAACTCTGCCCAGCAGGTGGACTGGATTGTAATGGAGAGAGAGGATTGCTCTCCGTGTAATACAGGAGCGACTCTCCTCTCACCAATGAATCTGAATAACAAAAATTACAATAAAAATCCAATGATACATAGCACAATTAGAACTTGGAAACAAATAAAACAGAATCTAAAATTAAGAAATCTATCTCTTTTAATGCCAATAATCAATAACCCATCGTTTAAACCTTCAATTATAGATAAATCATTTACACAATGGGAAAGAATGGGAATCAAAACGCTCGGAGACTTGTATGAATTGGGAAAATTATTATCATTTCAACAATTACAACTGAAATATAATTTGAAAAATAATCAATATTTTAAATATCTTCAAATCCGTGACTATCTGAAAAAATATACCAAAGACTATCATAAAATGTCCCCAGACTTATTGGATGAAGCCATGAAGACAAAGGCTGAATCAGCAAATCTAATATCATACTTATACAACATTATTTTAAATATAGAAATACCTACAACCGATGGTATTAGAAGAGACTGGGAACAAGAAGTAGCTATAAAAATTTCAAAAGAGAGCTGGGATAAACACTTACTATATGTGCATAAATGCTCAATCAACGTACGACATACTCTAATTCAATATAAAACATTACATAGACTATATTATTCAAAACCTAAAATAAATAAACTTTTCCCCAATGTCTCACCCATTTGTGATAAATGTCAGTCACAAGAAGCTAACATAGCGCACTCTTGTTTTTTGTATAATTATCCAAAAATTCTGGAACGAAATATTTGAAATCTTCACAAAATTAATTAAAATAAAACTTGTACCAAAAGCAGAATGGATCATTTTTGGAATATCGGAAGGTAACCCCGAACTAAACGTGTTTCCAAATAACTTATTTAATTATGGGCTAATAATGGGAAAAAAGCTTATACTCAGATTTTTAAATTTTTTTAAATTATTTTATTTTATTAGAAGTAAGTACAATCATATGGCACCAAAGTGGCTAATATATATTTCCATAATACATTTTATGTACAGCTTCTTTTTTTTTTGTTATACTAAAGAAAGATTAAAATAAGAAAAAGAAGTTAGATTGTAAAGGATAGAAAGACGTGGGATATATAGTGTGTGAAGAAAAAGAAAAAAGATGAATGTGAAGAAAGTTGAGAAAAAGAAAATAGAAGAAAGAGAATTTAAAAAAAAGTAAGGAGATCATTGTTTATAATCTTGACCAACCCTCGTCCAGTCCTGAAACAGTTATTTTTTACAATTGTGTTGCACCATATGATTCCAAATATGATTCCCGGTAAGTTTAACATTCATGTCTGCTATCCCACTAAGCCCCTTGTGAATGAATTTATGAACCTGGTTGAGTCCTTCAATCTGACTCTATTTACCACTGGACCCATGCACAAGCTTGGCCATACACTCGACCTGGTGTTATCGTCTGGTCTCCCAAATTGTAATACAGAAATTATTGATGATTGTCTGTCAGAACATAGTGCATTTATTTTCGATGCATCTCTGCCTTTCTCTCCCTCAAAATCCCATCTCCCTGTTCGCTACTCCCACTACATAAACTCTTCGACTGCCAGTAAATTCTCTGAGGCTCTCATAGCCGCCCCCGACATCTGCACCATCGAGGCTTCTCCCCTCCATCTCAGCACTGACGACCTCATTTCTTTATTCAATACCACTTGCTCTTCCATCCTGGATTCTGTTGCTCCTCTTATATGAAAAATCCTAAGTCTAAAGGCTGGCCCTGGCTCAATGACACCACCAGAGTCCTAAGAAGAGAGTGGAGAAAATCAGAAGGGAAGTATAAATCTGATAAGCTTCAAATTTCCTTTGAACTTCTGAGAAACAATCTTCTCAAATACCAGGAAGCAGTAAAGTCTGCGAGAACACAATACTTTTCCGACCTTATTTCCAAAAACGCCCAATAACTCCAAGGTCCTATTTAGTACCAATACCTCTGTCATATGTCCTGGCCCCAGTACCAGCCTAGCTGGGTCCCCTGCTAAGTGCGAAGAATTTATAACATTTTTCACCAGTAAAAGTAACAAAATCAGAACAAATATTTCCCCTCCCATCCGTGACCTAGCATTCTCGTGTCTTATCTTCAAAATTAGAAGATCCATTACTCTATCCTCCCTTGTAAAGCTGGTCTCCACTATGAAACCTGCTACCTGCCCCCTCGACGTTGTCCCCTCTGCCCATCTGAAGGATGTCATTGCAATAGCCGGTCCCAGCATCCTCGCCATCATCAACAATACTCTGGCCACTGACACTGTTCCAACCTGCTTCAAGCACGCGGTGGTCCAGCCCCTTCTGAAAAAACCTAACCGAGACCTCACATTGCCTAGCAACCACAGACCTATTTCCAAACTGCCTTTCCTTTCAAAAGTCCTTGAAAAGGTAATTTTAAACCAACTAATGCCTTACCTTCACCAAATACTATCTTGGAAACTTTCCAATCAGGTTTCAGGGCTCACCACTGCACAGAGTCTGCCTTGTTGAAGGTACATAATGACCTACTGCTCACCATTGACTCGGGTGACTGTGCAATCCTGCTCCTTTTCGACATCAGCGCAGCGTTTGATACAGCGGACCACACCATCCTAATTGACCGTCTCCGGTACAGGGTTGGTATTGATGGCACTGCACTGAGCTGGTTCCTCTCCTACCTCAAAGGTAGGAGATTCTCTACAAACATAGGCAACTCTTTCTCCTCCCGAGCTAGCCTTTGCTGCGGGGTTCCACAAGGCTCCATCCTGGGCCCCATTCTCTTCTCCCTGTATATGATCCCCTTAGGCCAAGTCATTCAAAGGTACGGCATTTCCTTCCACTGCTATGCAGGCAATACACAGCTCGAACTTCCCATCAAGCCCAACTACCGATCAAATCTACTCAGCCTTATGCACTGCTTCGAGGATATAAAGTGTTGGATGGCCCAGAACGTCCTCCAACTAAACGAGAACAAGTCTGAGGTCATCCTACTCCGCCCCTTGGACTGCATCAAAACGATAGCAGGCAGCCTTGGAAGCCTTACCGCATTACCCAAACCTCACATTAAAAACCCTGATGTGATATTTAAATCTGCATTGAAGTTTGACAAACAAGTCAATGCCGTGGTAAAAGCTAGCTTCTTCCAGCTTCGCACGATAACTAAAATAAATCCATTCCTCCAATTTGACGACCTCGAAAACATCATCCACTCATTTATCTCCTCCTGCCTTGATTACTGCAACTCCCTTTACACTGGCATCAGCCAATCATCCCTGTCCCGCTTGCAGTTGGTCCAAAACGCCGCAGCAAGACTTCTAACAGGCACCCAAAAACGGGACCACATCACCCCGATTCTGGCCTCTCTCCACTGGCTCCCAGTGCGATTCCGAATCAATTTCAAGCTCCTCCTTTATGTATACAAAGGCCGTAAAGGGCTTGCCCCCACCTACATTAAAAATCTGCTAACCCACCACGCCACCTCCAGGACCCTCGGGTTACTGACCATCCCGCGGTCTTGGCATAAACTCAGGGGCGACCGTGCTTTTGTAGTTGCAGCACCTAGACTGTGGAACAGCATCCCTCTTCCCATCAGAACTGCCCCCTCCATCAACTCTTTTAAGTCTAGACTTAAAACTTATTTCTACTCACATGCGTTTCTTGAGGCCCTCTGAAGGAGCGCGGAATGTATGTATTTAAGTAGGTATTGTTAGAGTTATGTACCACTGTATGTAGCACGTTAGTACCTGCACTGATGTAAAGCACTTTGGTCAACGAGATTTATTTTTAAATGTGCTATAAAAATAAAATTGAGTTGACTTGACTTGACACTATTCATATTACCGCAACCCGACATGTGCAGTCAGTCTATGCTGCTGTACAGCAGAAGCAACATGCTGGAGTGTGTTATATATGTTATTCAATAAATACTGTTGTACCAGATCTGTGAGTAGGTGTGATTTGCTCGACATGGTGTCAGACGTGGTTAACCCACTTAGTGTTTAAGTTTTAAACACCGTGTTTAAGTATATTGGTTTTTATTTTATTCCGTGTATTTTGTTTTCACCTGTTTTATCCATCCACTCGTGTTGCCATGGCCAGCTCATTCCGCAAGCCTGACCCTCCGATTTCTGACTCCGACATCGCTGAACGTTGGTGGGTTTTCGAGTGCAATTTCAACCATTACATCCGTGTTGCACATCGCAACATTCCACCAGAACTCCGTGCCTCTATACTTCTCAACGTCGCTGGCCCTCAAACGTGCAGAATGTCTCGACAACGCATCTGCAGTTCTGGATCACAACAACCAAATTGTGGTGCCTGCAGAAACTATTGATGATCCTGAGGTCTTGCTCACTAAATTCAGACAGCTGTGCGACCTTCGTGCCAACTCCACACTTGAACGTACTAAGTTTTTAGCTCAAAACCAACAACAAGGTGAGCCTGCGGAAAATTACATTAGGGACCTGAAACATTGCTGCCCGCTGCCGTTTTGTTAATCTGTGTGATGCCCTCATCCATGACTGACTAGTGGGTGGACTACTCAGTGATAAAGTACGCGATGAATTGCGTCGCGACACTGAACTGACCCTGGCCCGAGCTGAACATACTTGTTGTATTGTTGAGATCACGGGTTCTCACACCAGGTCATTGGGTCCCGGACAGCATTTCTCGTACCGTGTCGATGCTACTGATACTTCCTACTGTAACCACTATTCACAGCCCCACACACTATCTCGACAATCTCAAAGGTTTATTGAAAAGCGTTCTAACTGTGGCGGCTCCCACTTTGTGGATTGCGAACTCTGCTTTGCATTTGGAAAAATATGCCACTTTTGTAAAAAAGAAAGAATCATTTCTTAAAATGTTGTCATTCTCGTGGGACTCGTTCACTCACAAGGCAGCCTGTACACCTGTTAAAACATGAAGATACTGATAGTGAGTACCAAGAGCTGGCAGCGTCTCCTCCAGCTCTGCTCCCCAAGCATGAAGATAACAGTCATAACATAAACTCCCTGGTTGCTTCCACTAACAAGCAACTCGAACCTGAAGTTTCACTTCATGTCAACAATACCATTACTGTTGCAAAGATCGACTCTGGTGCCAAATGCAATGTCATGTCATTATCCGAATTTAAACGGATCAGAATTGCCAAATGTATTGTAAACACTTTGGCTGCTTTGCTAGCCTAGGGAGGAGGGGAGGTGCATCCACTTGGAGAAGCTGAGCTGAACTGCCGCCTGGAGTCACAAGCTCACAAGCTGAGCTTTTTCATTGTCCGCGGGAAAGTTGCAACTCTGCTTGGCATTAATGCATGCCAGGATCTAGGCCTGGTAACTTTTGGGCCTGCTGTCCATCAAATACCTCCTGCCGAGGGCTTCACCCAGCAGATACTCTCCCAGTACTAGGATCTATTTGACGACAAGCTTGTGAAGCTACCCATCAAATACAACATCGTCACTGATACAAATATCTTACCTGTGGTTCGAGCAACATTCCACATCCTATGTGCGACAGAGTACACAATGAGCTCCAGCGAATGGTGTCCCTGGGTGTCACTGACCCTTCCGGCTGGGTTTCCACCATGGTGGTTGCAACAAAGAAAAACAGGGAAAAAATCCAAATCTGCATCAACCCCAGCGACTGGAACACAGCGATAAAACGCCCGCACTACCCGATGCGCACAGTAGAGGAAGTTGCTGCTCAGCCGGGCAGTGCCTCTGTGTTTTCTGTCCTGGATGCCAAAAGTTTGTTCTGGTAGATCCCGTTTGACCCCAATTCGTCCAATCTCACCACGTTCGGCACCCACTTTGGCTGCTACAAATTTCTGCTGATGCCCTTTTGCATCAACTCTGCCAGCGAAGTATTCCAATGCACAATGGAACAATTATTTGTGGGGTACCCGTGCTCCACCATTGTCGATGACATTCTCATTGCTGGACGCAACACGGCTGAACATGATGCCAACTTAAAAAAAGGACTGGACTGTGCTAAAGATATCCATCTCAAGCTCAACCCTCTGAAGTGCAAATTTTGTGTCAAAGAGGTCCATTATGTCGGACACGTGTTCACCAGTGACGGCCTCAGACTGGACCCCTCCAAGACCATTGCCATCAATGAGATGCCAGTTCCCACTGATGTTACGAGTTTGCAGCGATTCCTTGGAATGGTTAACTACTTTCCCAAATTCATTCCCAAACTCAGCAAGATATCTGCTCCTCTACAACAACTGACTCACAAAGACACTGCATGGTCTTGGTACCCACAACACCAGAGAGCTTTTGAAATCCTTCAATTACAATTGTCCAGTGCACCAACCCTCGCTTATTTCACTTTAAACCTACCGGTGACACAATAACGTGTAATGCCTCCCAATATGGACTGGGAGATCCGGTAGGCAGCGCGGCTCTGGCCAGCAGCGGCCTCTGCAGCCTGTCTGCGTTTTTATTATTTTTTGTCTGTGTTTTTATGTAGTTTTTGTTATTTTATGTTGGGGTGTGTGTGTGGGGGGATGGGGGTGGGGTGGGGGGGGGGGGGGAAACTTTTTGAATCTCTCCCTGCACTGGAGACCCGACCTTTTCTCGTCGGGTCTCAGGTGTCATTGAGGCCGCAACGAGGAGCGGCCTCCAACGGGAAGAAGCCGGGGACTCTGGTGCCGACTCACCGTTGCCGTCGCGGAGCTGGCCGAGACCGGAGCGGGTGGAGCGGTGGAGGAGCGCTGCTGCTGCTGCTGCTGCTGCTGCTGCTGCTGCTGCTGCCGATGCCGCTGCTGCTGCTGATGCGAAGGCTGCTACTGCGGGTCTGTGGACGGCGGCACCGGGAGCCCGCGGCTCCCTGGAGGGAGACCGCTTTTCGGGGCTCCTGCAACGGCGAATTCTCCCGCCCGAGTTGCGGGGTCGAAGAGCTCCTGGAGCGGGGCCCAACACCACTGCCCCGCGCGGCTGGAATGGCCGCGGGACTTTGCGAGCGCACACCGGGGGCTCCAACACCAAGACCCGGTGTGCGACCTCGCACCACCCAGCGTGGCTTCAATGGCCGCGGGACAATCGCCATCGCCAGCCGGGGGCTTTGACTTTGACTCTGACATCGGGGGGGGAGAGTGCAGTGGAGAGATAAGTTTTTTTTGGCCTTCCATCACAGCTATGTGATGGATGTTTATGTAAAATGTAATTATGTTGTGTCTGGGGTCTATTTGTGTGTAATGTATGGCTGCAGAAACGGCATTTCGTTTGGACCTCCAGGGGTCCAAATGACAATTAAATTGACTCTTGACTCTTGACTCTTGACTCTTGACTCTTGAGAAGCTTGCCTACAGATTTCCGCCGATGGAGACTGCAGACCTGTCACTTACTCCTCCCACACCCTGTCTGAGACTGAACCACGTTACGCCCAGATCGAGAAGGAATTACTTGCCGTGGTTTTTGCCTGCACCACATTCAAGACATTATTTTTGGCAAGTCTGTGACTGTTGAAACAGCCCACCAGCCGTTGGTCAACATTCTGAACAAACCCATTCATGCTGCTCCTACTCGCTTACAACGGATGATGATGCAGCTACAGTGCTTCGATTTTACCCTTGTCTACAAAAGGGGCAAGGACATACATCTGACTGACACGTTACCAAGAGCCCCACGAACAACCACAATAATCAAACAACAGCCGTCTGAGAAAGACAGGTTCACAGTAATGATGGTTTCGTACGTACAGAATGCCCAAGAAACCTGGCAGAGCACATGGCTGCAGATACAACTTGACAGCTACTGTCTTCAGTTATCCGGCGTGGCTGGCTGGATAAACAACATCGAGCGCCACTGCCGATTCGCCCATACTACCTAGTTTGCGATGAACTGGTCCTGCCGTGCCCGTGCCTCAACAGTTGCTGCAGCCACAGGTCTGTTCACCACCTGGTGTACAGAAACAATTCCAGCTGAAACGCGATGCCCAGAAGCGATAAGTCCATCAAACCACTTAAACCTCTCTCTAGAGAGCAAGTTGTTCACCTTCAAACCAACAAGGGCTATGGCCGTTTGGGTCACATTCACAGTCCCGCAAAAGAGCCACGCTCAAACCTGCTGAGCGCCGACGGAGGAATTTACAGACGCAACCGTCAACATCTCCTTCCTGTGATGGAACCACTTCCTGCTGTCTCGTACCCTGATGCAACGCGTCCAATCTACCCATCTACTGACGGACTGTCTCTTCCCTCGTGCCCTGCTGCTGGAGACCAATCATTGGTTGCACCCCCAACTCCCTCACCACCACGCTCGATGTCCCGCCTGCCTGACTCATCGGGTTAGCAGTGCTCCCGCCGCATAGGTCCCCGGTTATTTCGCCGGTGAAGGGAGAAGACACGGGTCAGTACCGTATGTGCGCGGGACGTGTTTGTAGGACACCCCTTAGATACAGGGATTTTGTTTGAACCATCTGTACTTCCCTGTATGCGCTATTAACAATTTGGTTACTGTATTAATCAGTCAGTGCCTAGCAACGTGTTTATTCATATATGTCACTTTAATTTAGATGCATTTCACTTTTATTCCTAGAAGGAAAGATGTAGAGTGGTCCCTTTACTTACTAACCAATGTAATGCTTTATTATTGGAAGCTCCATCTACTACCACACTATTCATATTATCGCAACACAACATGGGCAGTCAGTCTATGCTGCTGTACATTAGAAGCAACATGCTGTACTGTGTTATATGTGTTATTCAATAAATACCATTGTACCAGATCTGTGAGTATGTGTGATTTGCTCGATAGAAATCATGCTTGACTAATCTTCTGGAATTTTTTGAGGATGTAACTGGGAAAATGGACAAGGGAGAGCCAATGGATGTAGTGTACCAGGACTTTCAGAAAGCATTTGATAAGGTCCCACTTAGGAGATTAGTGGGCAAAATTAGGGCACATGGTATTGGGGGTAGAGTGCTGACGGATAGAAAATTGGTTGGCAGCCAGGAAACAAAGAGTAGGGATTAATGGGTCCCTTTTAGAATGGCAGGCAGTGACTAGTGCGGTGCTGGGACCACAGCTATTTACAATATACATCAATGATTTGGATGAAGGGATTGAAAGTAACATTCGCAAATTTGAAGATGACACAAAGCTGGGTGGCAGTGTGAACTGTGAGGAGGATGCTATGAGGATGCAGGGTGATTTGGACAGATTGGATGAGTGGGCAGATGCATGGCAAATGCAGTTTAATGTGGATAAATGTGACGTTATCCACTTTGCTGGCAAAAACAGGAAGGCAGATTATTATCTAAATGGTGTCAAGTTTTGAAAAGGGGAAGTACAACGGGATCTGGGGGTCCTTGTTCATCAGTCACTGAAAGTAAGCATGCAGGTACAGCAGGCAATGAAGAAAGCGAATGGTATGTTGGCCTTCATAACAATAGGAGTTGAGTATAGGAGCAAAGAGGTCCTTCTCCAGTTGTATAGGGCTCTGGTGAGACCACACCTGGAGCATTGTGTGCAGTTTTGGTCTCCAAATTTGAGGAAGGACATTCTTGCTATTGAGGGAGTGCAGCATAGGTTCACCAGGTTAATTCCCGGGATTAACTCTGGAAATTAGAAGGATGAGGGGGATATTATTGAAACATATAAGATTATTAAGGGTTTGGACATGCTAGAGGCAGGAAACATGTTCCCGATTTTGAGGGAGTCCAGAACCAGGGGCCGCAGTTTAAGTATAAGGGGTGAGCCATTTAGTACGGAGATGAGGAAATACTTTTTCACACAGAAAATTGTGAGTTCGTGGAATTCTCTGCCTCAAATAGACTCCAAAGAGGCTGGTTCTCTGGATGCTTTCAAGAGAGAGTTAGATAGAGCTCTTAAAGATAGAGGTCAAGGGATATGGGGAGAAGGCAGGAATGGGGTACTGATTGTGGATGATCAGCCATGATCACATTGAATGGCGGTGCTGGCTCGAAGGGCCGAATGGCTTACTCCTGCACCTATTGTCTATTGTCTATTGTCTCTAATGGACTAAAATCTTACCAACCGCTGAAGTGAGTCTAACCGGCCTATAGTTTCCACTCATTTGCTTCACTCCTTTCTTGAGCAGTATAGTAGCATTTGTAATATTCCAGTCATCTGGGACCACTCCTGACTCTTGATAGATTCTTGAAAGATCACTACTAATACCTCCACAATCTAAAACTACATCTTTCAGAACCCCAGGGTGCAGTCCATGTGGTCCAAGTGACTTATCCACCTTCAGACCTTTCAGCTTCCCAAGCACCTCCTCCCTAGTAACAGCCACTCCACTAACCTCCTTCCCCTGACTCTCTAGAATTTCAGGCACGTTGCTGGTGTCTTCCACTGTGAAGGCTGATGCAAAGAAAGTCACTCAACTCCTCGGCCATTTCTTGATTCCCAATTATCATCTCTCCAACATCATTTTCCAGTGGTCCAATCTCCGCTCTTGCCTCGTTTTTACTCTTTATATATCAGAAGAAACTTTTGCTGTCTTTTATTTTGTTGGCGAGCTTAAGGGCCTGTCCCACTTAGGCAAGGGACTACTTTTAATGGAATTCACCTATGACACCTGTGGAATTCTCTGACTCAGAGGGCAGTGGAGGCAGATTCTCTGGATGCTTTCATAAGAGAGAGCTAGATTGGGCTCTTAAAAATAGTGGAGTCAGGGGATATGGGGTGAAGGCAGAAACGGGGTACTGATTGGGGATGATCAGCCATGATCACATTGAATGGCGGTGTTGGCTCGAAGGGCAGAATGGCCTACTCCTGCACCTATTGTCTATTGTCTATTGACCACCTACGACAGCACCTATGACAACAACTACAACAACCTACAACAGCAAACATTGTCGCCACTTTCACCAAAAACTGTTCAACATGTTGAAAATTTTGCGGCAGTCGCCTGTAGTCACCGAAAAAATCGCCTAAGTCGGACAGGCCCATTACTTTCATATTTCATCTTGTCTCCCCACCTAGCCTTTTTAGTTACCCTCCGTGACCTCCTGGTTCAGGAACAGCTTCCAAACAAGCATCAGGTTCTTGAACACAACAAATACCAACTTAAACTACGAACCATAAACTGTTTTGCTTGCACTCGGGACTTTGGGCTTTTGTTTTGCACAAATATTTTTTTTTTAAATGATTGAATTTAAAAAAAATGATAATGCTATTTATGAGTACTATGTTTACAGACCTGCATGGAAGAATTTCATTGTCCCGTTTTCCATACATATGATATTTAAACACTCTTGTCTCTTGACTTGTGAAGTGCATAGATTAGGACAGCATGGTGCCACAGTTAATCAAACTGCTATCTCATAACTTCAGTGACCTTAATTTAATTGTGACCTCCAGTACTGTCCATGAAGAACCTGCACTGCATGCAGGCTGATTCTTCGCTAACGGCAGATACTCAGGAACTGTGGTAAGCTTGTGATGTTTTTTCAACATGTTAAAAAATGTCCACGAGAGCCCCGAGTACCTACGAGCGGCTATTACCGTAATTCACCGAGTTCAAATCAGGGGAAACTCGGGAGAACTCTTGAATTACTTCGTACAGTGGGACAGGCACTTGAGTTATTTAGTTTATTATAAATTAGGCCATTTCAATGAGGGAAAAATAAAATGGAATTGATGCAGGATTAGAGTAAATGGTATTTAGTGATGAGTATGAAGTCGGCCAGCTGATGAGCCTGTTTCCATTCTGTGTGATTCATTGACTCTAGGAGACTCTGCTGTTCATACTAATGCACTGCATGGTGATGTACAGTGGATATTCTGTAAGAGTACTTTGTATAGACTGAAGATAGACACAAAAAGCTGGAGTAACGCAACGGGTCAGACAGCATCTCCGGAGAAAAGGGAATGGGTGACGTTTCGGGTCAAGACTCTTCTTCAGACCAGTAGCTGCAGTTCCTTCCTACACAGGAGTTTGTATAGTGTGGCTTCTGGTAAGAAACTTAGAAACATTATCGTGTTCCCAGCCCTGCACAGTCTGTTTTTACCTTCTCCTCAAAATCCATAAAACACTGTTCCTATCCCACGGAAATGATTTCCATGCACCTCAACTCCATCCTATCCGCCCTGGTCCAATCTCTCCCGACCTATCTCCATGATACCTCACATGCCCTTCATCTCTTCTGCTTCTGGACCCCCCACTCCCTCATCTTTACAATGGATGTCCAGTCACTCCCACACCAGGAAGGCCTTAAAGCCCTCCGTTTCTTTCTCAACTGCAGAACCATCCAATTTCACTCCACTAACACTCTACTCTTCCTAGCAGAACTGGTCCTCACTCTCAACAACTTCTCCTTTGACTTCTCCCACTTCTTTCACGTCCAAGGCATAGCTATGGGCACCGGCCTGGGCCCCAGCTATGCCTGGCTCCTTGTAGGGTACGTCGAACAATCGCTGTTTCAGGCGTACACTGGCCCTATCGCTGGTCGGCGAGGACTTGGTGCGCCGAAGTGTTGCTTCTGTGCTGTATCTCTAAACTAATAATATCTAATGTACGAAAACATAAATAATGGGGTCACATTTGCCACCTCTGATCCACAGAAACAATTCCAGAATACATACAGTAGGATTTTGGAAGATGATAACTAGAGCATCTAATGTTTCTAAAGCCAAAGCTACCTGGCATTTTTCATCTGGCACTTTAATATCATCTTTTGGTCTTCTTTTGGCCATTTATCAAAATGCTCCTAACCCTCACGTCTAGTGTTGTTTATGCTAGCTCCATAAGACCTTTCCTTGCATTGAAGAAGGATCCCGACCCGATATATCACCTATCGTTTTTCTCCAGAAATGCTGCCTGACCCGTTGAGTTACTCTAGCACTTTGTGTCTATCTTTGGTATAAATCAACATCTGTAGTTCCTTGTTTCAGTGAAAAACAATTTGTTTTGTGTTCCATCCTGGTGGATCATACCGTAAGTACATACATAAATCAGGATAATGCATAAGAGGAAAAAAATAACAAAATATTGTATGCAGTGGAGCACACGGAAAAAGACCACGCAGGTCACGGGGAAAACGTACACACTCCGAACCGACAGCACCCGCAGACAGGATCAAACTAGAGTCTCTGATGCTGTAAGGCAGCAACTCTACCAGAGCACCACTGTGTTTGTTGGTTGGCACAGACTCAGTGGGTTGAAGGGCCTATTTCCACGCCATATCTCTAAACCAGGGGTGGGCAACCTTGTTCTGCATAGGGGCCAGGACGCATGTCTGTGAGCGGATGGCGGGCCACATCTATTAGGTATGTTACAAAACTTACCTTCAGTGGTGCTGCAGTTCTGCCACTGGCTGTGTGCGCAACTTTGGCGCCTTTGATGGGGGGGGGGGGGGGGATATATTTTCTCGGGCTGCTAGCTAGTGCTGAAGAATTGTTCCGACTGCCATTCTGTGCATTTGTTTTTAAAAATCGCGGGACAATTTCAGCGCTGGAGTAAAATAAAAATCCGCTTCTAATGCCGTCAACGCTGATAACCAGGGCGGATTTCACGTACGGGACAGCTAAAGGTAAGCCGTTTATTTTACATATAAACGTGCTTCTTAGGATTACCTTAATCCAAATTTTACGTTGCGAAAAGGTGATTTAGGTGATACGAACCGGCAGTATTTTCCCGCTGATATGGGGTTTAAATTCATAGCAACTGCAACCTTCCAATCGATCGCATTCCAGAAAATCCCAGCTCGCAAGATGATTAAAATGGCCATTAATTTACGGGAATTAAACACTAAATTCCTTCCATTTGGCCAATAAATTCATGACAGTGAGATTTAAAAATCATGTTATATTGTGAATTCTTGTGTGAATGTTATTTGGACACTTAGGCTATTTAAAAATGTTAATCTTTTCTTAAGAAATGGATAGATGTTTAGATCTAGTAATTGAATTTTGTAATTAGCTACAATTAGGTAACTAACTAACTATATGCTTTAATTTCAGGTCATCCAAGTAAGATTGTTTCATATTTATTTCAGAATGCTTCAATCTATAATAACTGAAAATTTCTTTCAGTTCTCTTAATTATTAAGAAAGTTATGGGCTTTGACTGTCCTCGATCACAGCTTTTGTGTTGTCAATGGAAAAGCAATAGGGAACAAGATGCTAATTTCCGAGTATGAAATTGGCCATAACCTTTTTAATACTGAAGATATGAAAGTGAATTATGTGTCAAATTAAACTTCTTTTTATGCTTTATCTGATGGGATAAATTACAGACTTGATTTTTGAAATCTCAAAATGTTGTAACATTGCTACATCTATCACGTGTACACATGGATCCCGCCACTTCGAGGGCGCCACTCATACTCACTCATCCCCAGCCTATTGACAACCCCGATCCTGACCAAAGATCAAAGAGTGGATCTTTGATCCCGACAGTGAAGCCCAGACACAGAAGGTGCACGGCCTTGCCGGCGGTTTTGCGCAGGATGCGGTACAGAGCTCCGCCATTGCAGCCGCCAGCGCAGGCCTCCTTGCATCAGCGCGGCCTCTGGCCCAGGAGGTACCGGAGATGATGGAAGTCTGCGGCCGGATAATTGCGGAAAAATATACACCTGCGTGCCGGATAATTTAGGGTTACGGGCTGCATTTAGGGCCGATTTAGGGTTACGGCCCTGGGGCTGTAGGTTGCCGACCCCTGCTCTAAACTAAACTAACCTAAAAACTAAACAAAATAGTTTTGTGGTGTCATCTGTCAACTTGTGGCTGGAACTGGAGTAGAACGAGAGTGTATCAGTAGTATCGTTAGTTGCTGATTATGCGACCTTGTGGGCACTGGAGGTGATGATTGGCTTGGAGGAGGTGTAGGTGTTACATGCTCTTGAAGTTGGCTTTCTGAAGGGCCCCAGCTATGATAAACAAGGCAGCCTAACATCACTAGGAGTATAAATGCTGGAACCTATAACAGAACATGTAGTAACAGAACATCTTGAAAAGATGAAAAAGAATGAGCAGAGCCAACATGTATATGTTTTCTGTTCAATAATCAATTTCCAATCCACTTCAGTACATTATCTCCAATTCTATGTACAGGTGCACAACCTTTTATCCGAAGATCCAAATAACGAAAACCTCCGAATAGCGACATTTTTTCAGTCCTTGAAGAAAGGTCCTTGAAAACGTTCACGGAGGGCGGCCCGCAGAGGTGACAGCGGAACCTCCGGTCGGTCCTCGAAGAAAGGGGAACTAAATCCCCATTCATAAAAGAGAAGGTGAGGGTATATTGCGCGGGAGGGTTAATAATTGACAATATGCTGCTGTCTGCCCTCTGAGTTAAAAAGTTCCCACGGTAGACTCACGATACACAGTGTATCGTGAGTCTTGCGTGGGAACGTTTTAACTCAGCGGGCAGGGAGCAGCAGATTGTCGCTCCCTTCAGTTTCACCCCACCTACACCCCTCTGCTTCCCGGCCATGTGTGTGACCCCTTCCCTCCCCTCTCCAGCTCCCCGCCCATTGCACCGGCGTGGGGGCTTTGCACTGTCTTCACGTCGGCAATGCCAGTCACCAGAGACGTCAGGACCAACGGGACACCGACCCCCAGGCCCACTGCAAGCACAGAGATCCCAGAGACCCACAGCCAGCAGCAGCCCAGCCCCGTTCCAACTCCAGAGGAAAACTGCAAACTAGCGGGAGACATCGGGACCACCAGAAGCCGCTCCCCGATGGGCCGCTACGGCGACAAGTGGCAGTTCGCCCACAGCCCGAGCTGTGCCCCCTCATCGGGACACCGACCCCCAGGCCCACTGCAAGCACGGAGATCCCAGATCAGCAACTCCAGTCCAGCCCTGCTCCAACTCCAGAGGGGCAGCTGCTGCTGGTGCGCAAGGTGCGTCTTGTTCTCGGGCGGTGGGCGAACTGCCACTTGTCGCCGTAGGGGCGCATCGGGGAGCGGATTCCTCTGGAGTTGGGGGTGGAGGGGGAGGGGGGTATTGTGCGGTTTGATCGCCCCCTACTATCCCAGGGACAGGGGGAGACAGGACGTTCACCGAGGGCGGCCCGCAGAGGTGACAGCGGAACCTCCGGTCGGTCCTGGAAGAAAGGGGAACTAAATCCCCTTCATAAAAGAGAAGTGGAGGGTATATTGCGCGGGAGGGTATATCGCCTACCTGGAAGAAACCGGACATTTTTTCCAGGATGTCGTCTGCACACCAAAGCTCACGTTTGGCACCTCTGCTGCACACGGATATAAGAGTGTGAAAATGTCGCCTTAGGCCGCCTTAGGGCATGTAGCCCCGCTAGGGTGACATGAGTGCGGGAGGTGATTCAATGCTGCGGTCACATTTACAAATTCAGTGATTTATTCAACACACTGCATTTCATACAGACATTTATTCTGCAAGAAAAAAACTACACTGAAGACTCAAACTCGCGACCGAGGAACTGCCGGGATCAAGGCGCAAACTCGCGACCTTGCGGATATGAGCCGGGCACTCTACCACTGAGCCAGCCATTAAAATCTACGCTAAAAAATTTCCATTCCGAAGACCGACAAATTCCAAATTGCGTAAAGTGTCTGGTCCCAAGGCTGTCGGATAAAAGGTTGTGCACCTGTACTCTAATCTTGTTGCTAACCTCCTGAATAGGAACTTTAGAATAGGAATAGAGCACTTCAAGAAAATCCAAATAGCTTTTGTTTTTGAAAGGTTTTTTTGACACCACATCTTATATTTACGAAGGGAACACCATGTTTGACTGCCAGGCTGGACTTCTTTGATGAAGTAATGAGTAGATGAGTAATAAGGGATAAATGCTATGGGATAATTTAAATATAGGAATAAGAAAATGTTATTACAATTGAACAGGGTTTGGTGAGATTCTATTACATAACACACAGCTTTGGCCTTTTGATTGAAATACTTCATATAAAAGAAGTTAACTGAAAATCTACTTTTTCACTTTTTCATACAGAGGGTGGTGGGTGTATGGAACAAGCTGCCAAAGGAGGTAGTTGAGGCTGGGACTATCCCAATGTTTATGAAACAGTTCGACAGGTACATGGATAGGACAGGTTTGGAGGGTTATGGACCAAGCGCAGCGCAGGCAAGTGGGACTAGTGTAGCTGGGGCATTGTTGGCTGGTGTGGGCGAGTAGGGCCGAAGGGCCTGTTTCCACACTGAATCACTCTTGTGACATGATGACTCTACTCCACTTGTTCCAGGGATGGCCCGTTTGCCATATTTGGAGGAATTGATAGAGTGGAGCTGTGTTCTCAACCATTTTACAGAATGAGAGGAGATCTCTTGGGATTGGATTTAGTCCCATTTGGAAGAGGTCAGTGACTGGTGGAGTTCCACAGGGATCTGTGCCGGACCACTGCTGTTTGTGAGAAGACACCAAGATTGTTGGAGTCACAGACTGTGAAGAAGGCAGTTAAAGCATACAGCGGGAGTTTTGTTTTAAATAACATATCCAGTAGAATGGATCATTTTTGGAATATCGGAAGGTAACCCTGAATTAAATATGTTTCAAAAGAACTTACTTAATTATGGGGTAATAATCAGAAAAAAGCTTATACTTACATTTTGGAAAAATGCTCCAATACCAACAACAAAAATGTGGATTTCAAACATGTTCGAAACACTACACTTGGAAGAGATGACACTCCTCCTAGCAGGTAAAGCAGATCACTTCCAAAAGACGTGGTCTGCATTTATGGAACTATTACAAGCTAAGGTGCAATAATAAGTTAAAACATAAAGGCTACCAGGACCGGGTAATGGGGGGTATAAAATACATTTTTAATAAAAACATGATTGGTATATCCTTTTTTGCGGAGTTTTGTGTTACAATAGAGCGACTGATTTTCCTTTTTTCCTTTTTTTTCCTTTCTTTCTAGGCTCTTAATTATTTTCTTTGCTTCCTTCTCTAATTCCTTCCCTAAGGGGTTCTTTTCTCCCAACACTTTCCTGCACCTTCACGATTCTTGCTTACTTTTCTTACTTCTTTTATTTCTTTCTCTTTTAAAGCTCAAAAAATGAAGTGGTACAACATAATGTAATAAGATATATGTGATGTATTAATGTGATTTACTGTACTGCTAATAAAAATAAAAAAATAAAAAAATAAATAAAAAGTATACAGCGGGAAATAGATCAGTTACAGACATGGGCAGGGAAAAGGCAGATGGAGTTTAATTCGGGCAAGTGTGAGATGTTTTTTGGTCAAATGTAAGAGGAAAGTATACAATTAATGAATGGCATGATCATTTACAGCATTGATATATAGGGGGATCTTGGGGTCCAAGTCTATACCCCCCTCAAAGTGGCAACACAAGTAGATAGAGTGGTAGAGGAGGCATATTGTACGCTTGCTTTCATATGTCAGGGCTTTGAGTGTAAGAGTTAGAGGTTATAGGATGTCGGTGAGGCCATGCTTGGAGTATTATGCACAGTTGCGGTCGCCCCATTACAGGAAGGATGTGAAGGCTTTGGAAAGGGTGCAGCGTGGGTTTGTGGGAATTACGCCTGGATTAGGGGGCATTAGCTACAGAGCGAGGTTGGAGAGAGTTTGTTTTTTGGAACGCCGGAGATTGTGGGGAGACCTGATCGAAGTATATAAAATTATGAGAGGCATAGATAGAGAAGAGTAGTCAGAATATTTTGCCCAAGATGGAAAAATGAAATACAAGACATCAAATGTGAAAGAGGCAGAGTGTTAAAGAGATGTGCGGGGCAACCTTTATTACACAGAGGGTAGTGAGTGCCTGGAACATGCTGCCAGAGGTGGTGTTTGAAGCAGGAATGTTACCGGCCTCATGTCTGCCACAGTCACTGTAGGCTGAAGGGCCTGTTCTTGTGCTGTACAGTTCCACGTTCTATGTTCTATTTCATCAAAACATGCAAAATTCATTGAGACCTTTAGAGACAGGATGCAGGGAAGAATGTAGGACCAGGAGGAACAATTTGAGAATAAGAACCAGGCCATTTAGATTTAGAGATAAGGAGATGTGTAGGAAGGAACTGCAGATGTTGGTTCAAACTGAAGATAGATGCAAAAATCTTAAGTAAATCAGTGGGTCCGACAGCATCTCTGGAGAAAAGGAATAGGGAATTAGGAGATATTTTCACTCAGAGGATGGTGAAACTCCAGAATTCTCCACTTTGGTGCCTTCCCAGGTGCCTTCCCCTGCAACCGCAGAAGATGCAACACCTGTCCCTATACCTCCTCCCTCGACTAGTCCAGGGACCCCGACAGTCCTTTCAGGATAGGCACAGGTTCACTGGCACCTCCTCCAACCTCATCTACTCTATCCATTGTTCAAGATGTGGACTCTTATACAGCGGAAAGACCAAACGCAGACTGGGTGATCATTTCATGGAACACCTTTGCTCAGTCCATGTGAACCAGCCTGATCTCCCAGTTGCTGGACACTTTAATTCTCCTTCCCATTCCTATACAGACCTTTCCGTCCTCGGTCTCCTCCATTGTCAGAGTGAGGCTAAATGTAAAATGGAGGAACATATTTCGCTTGGGCAGCTCACAGCTCAGTGGTATGAATATTGATTTCTCTCACTTCAGGTAGACCCGGCATTCCCTCTCTTTCTATCCCTCCCCCACCCAAGTCGCACCAGCTTCTCATTTTCACCCTACAAACAGCTAACAATGGCCTGTTTCCTCTATCATCATTACTTTTTTGCATATCTTTCATTCTTTGTTCTTTATTTCTCCACATCACCGTCTATATCTCTCGTTTCCCTTATCCCTAACCGGTCTGAAGAAGGGTCTCGACCCGAAACGTCACCCATTCCTTCTCTCCAGAGATGCTGCCTGTCCCGCTGAGATACTCCAGATTTTTGTGTCTATCTCCGCCTTGAATGCACTGCCATGAATGGTAGGATACTTTAGTAGCATTGAAAATACTTTCGAATAGACAGATGGGTATGCAGGAATTGGAGGAATATGGGAATGTGCAAACAGATAAGTGATGGTCTTGACATTTACATACAGTATATATATATAAATATATATACACACTGTATATAGATGACAAGATATTTATATCTGTAAGATCACCCTCAGCCCCCTGACCTCTTCCTATGTCTCAGGCCTAAAGTTCTGGAGACATCCTCGTAAATCTTCTCTGCGCCCTCTCCAGATGACATCCTTCCTACAGCAGGGTGATCAAAGCACATCCAGAAATCTGTGTGATTCCTCAGTCCTTTTTTTTCTGGTTTGCATCTTAGATTTATCTGTGTGGGCTTTAAATATTAAAGCCCACACTTTTATTGTTCCATTTGATTAGAACTATGTCAAAGCAATTTACCTTGTACTGCTAAGGGGCAAGAGAGACTGGGCCATATCCTTCTCAGTTTACTAAACTAGTTTAGTTTAGAGATATAGCGCAGAAACAGGCCCTTTGACCCACTGACTCTGCACTAACCAGCGATCCCCGCACATTAACACTATCCTACACACATTCAGGACAATTTTACATTTACACCAAGCCAATTAACCTACAAACCTGTACATCTTTGGAGTGTGGGAGGACACCGAAGATCTCGGAGAAAACACACGCAGGTCACAGGTAGAACATACAAGCTCCGTACAGACAAGCACTCGTAGTTAGGATCGAACCTGGGTCTCTGGCGCTGCAAGGCAGTACGTCTACCGCTACACCACCGCACCAACCTTCTGGTAGTATGTTGTGGTGAACACAGTGTTTTTAGGCAGTGGTGGAGATGACGAGTGGAGAAACAGACTTGTGAAAGTTATCATTTAAGGGCTATTTGTGGGATGAGATAATGTTCTACTGGAACACTCATGCTGTGGTCCAAGCCCCAATGTTGGGGATAGCTAATCTTAATCATTATTAGCGTTGGCATCATTTAGTCATGTTCAATGATGCATGCATCGTTTGGTGATGGAGACACAAGAAACTACAGATGCTGGTATCTTGAACTGAACACAAAATGCTGGAGGAACAAAGCAGGTCAAGCAGGGTCTGGGAAGAGAACGGACAGAGAGTGGACAGACTATAGACAATAGAGAATAGACAATAGGTGCAGGAGTAGGCCATTCGGCCCTTCGAGCCAGCACCGCCATTCAATGTGATCATGGCTGATCATCCCCAATCAGTACCCCGTTCCTGCCTTCTCCCCATATCCCCTGACTCCGCTATTTTGAAGAAGGGTTTCGGCATGAAACGTTGCCTATTTCCTTCGCTCCATAGTTTCTCCGGCATTTTTGTGTACCTCCGCTATTTTTAAGAGCCCTATCTAGCTCTCTCTTGAAAGCATCCAGAGAACCTGCCTCCCTCTGAGCCCTTAATAATTTTATATGTTTCAAAGATATCCCCTCTCATTCTTCTAAACTCCAGAGTGTACAAGCCCAGCTGCACCATTCTCTCAGCATATGACAGTCCCGCCATCCTGGGAATTAACCTTGTAAGAAGGGACAGAGAAAGGTCTTGTCGTGTTGCATCAGGACCCTTCTTCAGACTGATAGAATTGAGGGGGTGTGGGGGGGGGGGGGGGGAGGTGGGGGGAGGGGGGTGGGGAAGCGTGAGCGAAAGCTGGAGGAGAGAGGTGGGGGCAGGACAAAGCCTAGCAAATGATAGGTGTGAGAGGTTTGATTGGCAGATTGGTGTAGTAAAGGGCCTGTCCAATCGTATGAGCTAATTCAAGAGCTCTCCCGAGTTTAAAAAAAAATCAAACTCGTGGTAAGCACGTAAAATGTACTATGCAGGTACGTCGGAGCTCGGGGACGCCTTTTAGTGGCTCGAAATGCTAACGGCAGGTACTCGGGAAACGTGGTAAGCTCGGGAAGAATTGTGAAGAGTTTTCAACATGTTGCAAAATGTCCATGAAAGCCCCGAGTACCGACGAACGGCTATTACCGTAATTCTCCGAGTTCAAATCAGGGGAAACTCGGGAGAACTCTTGAATTAGCTCGTACAGTGGGACAGGTCCATTAGTAACACATGCCAGGGTGAAAAGGAGACAAAAAGGTATCAGGTAGTGAAAGAAGGAGTGGGATGTTGAGTCGGAGGGAAGGATGAAGGTGGATGGGAACAGGGGAGGGGAAAGGAAGATAAAGGGGAAATGGCAGAGAGTGGTAGACACAAGGAACTCCAGATGCTGGAAACTTGAGCATAAAACACAAAGCAATTGTTCAATGGTCCTTGTACCATTGTACAGTGAAATTCAATTTACCCCACAATCATACCAGAAAAAAAAGCAACAAGACACACAACTACCTACAAGTTAACATAAACATCCACCACAGCAGATTCCCCACATTCCTCACTGTGATGGAAGGCAATAAAGTCTTATCTTCTTTCCTTCTTATTCTCCCGCAGTCGGCGATCGAAGCTCCCGCGATCGGGGCGGTCAAAGCTCCCACGTTTGGAGCTCCCAAAGGCGGTCCCCAACCAAGCGACGGCGAGCTCCACGATGTTAAGTCCACAGGCTCCTGCGATTGGAGCTCCCGAGGTCGATCCCTGACAAGGGGACCGCCACCTCCACGATGTTAGAAGTCCGCAGATTCCCGCAGTTGGAGCTCCCAAAGTCGATCCCCAGCAAGAGGCCGCCAGCTCCTCGATGTTAGGGGCAGCATGAATGGAGATACGATACAGAAAAAAAGATGCATTTCTGTTGAGGAAAGAGTTTGTTTTTTTTAAGTTCCCCAACCCATTGGAGTAACTCAGCAAGTCAGGCAGCATCTCTGGAGAACTAGGATAGGTGACGTTTTGGGTTGGGTTCCTTCATCTAAACGGTCTTGACATTCTACATTCTACAGTTTACATTCCACAGTCTACATTCTTCAGTCTACATTCTCATCCAAATATATGACAATATATATTACAAACAACAAGGGACCTTTGAAAATGCTGAAAACAAGGTCAAGCAACTTAGCCCAACATTGTGGCTTAGCTGCCAAGTTATCAAAGGTCACTAAATATTTCTGGATGTGTTTGATATTGTGTAACATTCACCATTATTCCAAAGCTAATAAAAATAATTCAGCTATTAAGGATAACAAAAACATTCAAAACACATCTTGGTAAACTAAAACAAATGAAATAGTATCTAAAAATGCTCACACAATTATATCCTCAAGTCTAAGCTCAGATGGGATCCTTGTGAGCAGAAGAGTTGGATAATTAATCACTTGGGATATTGCCACCAAGCAGTTCACGGCACTTTGAAATATCTGGCCTTGTTAACATTCAATGTGGAGAAAGGCGATTTTTACCGGATGGCCAAAAATCTTTCAGACAAGCAGTGCAGAGATTGCTGTAACAGATGTGCCTGGCAATCAATATCAGCCCCATTCTGGAAAACATAGCCCCAATTTACCATCATTGTATAAAGCCAAATTTAATGGATTTATTCTTGAATGCCATCTACCTACAGATGGTGACAGTAGTGTGAGTAGGGTTCAACAGCTAGAATAGAATAAACTTTATTAATGATTGTGGGCTTCTCCAGTACCTCAACAAGAGACCATTGTTTTAATGCGAGTTTTATGACTGAGTATCACAGGACCATTCAATACCAGGACATTCTGCCTGACACGATTGGTATCCCGAGTTTATATCAAGGCTCAGGTAGGTCAGGAGACATCGATCAGTCATTAAGGGAACAAACATCGATTATTTTCCACTTCTTGAGGACATTAATTTCTGTAACGGCCGACCCAACTATGGATGCAGACCGGAATTTCTAGTAATCCAGTTATGGCTGATTTTAAATGTACGCAACAGTGAACTAATGTTCAATGTTGACAAAGAGCGGCAATCCTAAAAATATCACTAGCCCCTAATTAACCACATCCGCACCATTTGCTTGCAGCTGCGTGGCTCTCAGTGACCTTAAGGCCTTGGCATTATGGCTGCTCTATCAGCAACACCAACTGAGCAGAACGCCTGATGACTGTAAAATTGCAAATCATCGTATCCTCACTGTATGAAAGATTAACTGGTATATATCACTGCTTTTATTTGTACACACATGCCCACCAACAATTTACAGCAATGTCTCACAAAGATTTAGTAAGATAATTGATCAGATTTTATAGCATATTGAGAATAATGGTGGGACTTTGACCAAGCCAAGCCATCTGAACAAGCAAATGGGACCTGTTTTTAATTTTAGTTTAGTTTAGTTTAGAGATACTGTGCAGAAACAGGCCCTTCAGCCCACCGAGTCCACACTAACCAGTGATCCCCGCACATTAACACTATCCTATATAATGATAATTTTACAATTATACCAAGCCAATTAACCTACAAACCTGTACGTCTTTGGAGTGTGGGAGGAAATCAAAAATCTTGGAGAAAAGCCACGCGGTCATGGGAAGAACGTACCAACTCCGTACAGACAGCATCCGTAATCTCATCTAATAAACAAAATCTCTGATAATACTGCACCCCATCATTATTACACATCACATATAACATTACTTTTATCCAAAATAAAACTGAAAATGCTGGGAATAATCAGCAGGTCAGCTCACACCTGTGGGAAGAGACATATCAGGTCAAAGGCATTACTTCAGCAGTGGGAAGGAGACGGCGGGGGGGGGGGGGGGAGGGGGAATTCCCCACATTGGGGAAACCCCTAGAAGGACTAGCTGAATGCACACGTATCTGTCAATGAGTGAATGAGTGTGGGAAGGAACTGCAGATGCTGGCTCACAGTGAAGATAGACACAAAAGGCTGGAGTAGCTCAGCGGGACAGGCAGCATCTCTGGATAGAAGGAATGGGTGACTTTTCGGGTTGAGACCCTTCTTTAGACTGAGGTCAGTCTTCAGTCTGAAGAAGGGTCTCAACCAGAAAAGTCCCCCATTCCTTCTATCCAAATATGCTGCCTGTCCTGCTGAGTTGTTCCAGCCTTTTGTGTCTATATAAGTGAATAAGAGCCATTGGACACTGTGGCCAGTCCCACGAGCATGCGACTCCATGCGGCAAGCGCGACCTAAAGGGCAGGTGCCACCAGCATGCGATTGCATGCGGCAAGCGTGACCTAACGTGGTTGTTTGACCCTTATGGCCTTGCGGGGCCTGTCCCACTTCGATCGCCGGAGCCGTATAGAGTTGTGCGGAGCTGGTCCCGACATCGCGCGGGGCTCCGAAAAACTGACCGTGTTCAAAAATTCTGCACGGCAACGGCCTGCCGGCCCGCAGCCGCCTCGAAGCCATACGTCACGCGCAAACTTCCCGCGGACTTCGCTCGAACTTCATGTCACTCACTCGACCTCCCAGCGACCCCCGCGTCTGGTTTGGTTGTGCTTGCCGCATGCAGGCGCATGATGGTGGGACCGGCCCTTTAGGTTGAGCTTGCCGCAAGAAGTTGCATGCTCGTAGGACAGGCCCTTTAGACAAAAGAACGCAAATGTAGGAATTGTGAACAGCAGACAGCAGTGAGACCTGCTCAACAGGTTAGGCTTTTCACAAACTATTGCAAGAATGGTTACTATTTGGACAAAAAATGTTTTTTTTTAATTTTATAGCAAATATAGTGTAAATTTTATTTTTCTAATTAGTCAATTAGTATTTATCTTATTTTCAGATTCTGAACTGAATCTAAAACCTATTTTTATTTATTTAAACCTCCAAACCCTGGATTGAAGGCGACTCTACGGCAGTGACTTGCTTCCAAGTTTTCCTCCAAAATTGCTTGTCACTGCCAATCACTCATTACTCAGTTGCTACCAAGTAACCCATGCCTGACAGCTTACATATAATATCCCCCATGCTTGGGTGGTGGCCATTGGGGCAAGCCAGCTTTACCAGTCTTCATCAAGATGGAACAAAATGAATTGTTGTGTTTGATATTTATCTTTATGTCACCTTTGATAGTATGGACAGGTTAGACTGAGGGGTCTGTTTCATGCAACAGGTCCACAGGAGAACCCATCCCTTGGCCTTAAACCCATCTCAGGAACATCTACAAAACAAAATCATCCACATGGGACTTCTACTTATTGACCACGGCTCTGCATACAACACTACAATATTATCCAAACTCATGTCCAACTTCTGGATCTGGGAATCCAGAGCGCCCTCTGCCACTGGACCCATAGACCACAATCAGTGAGGATAGGTGATAACACATCTTTCACAATAAATCTCAACACTGTCGCCCCGCAACAATGTGTTTTAGACCCCTTCCTTACTCCTTATACAGTCACAAATCGTGCAGGTACAGCAGGCAGTGAAGAAAGCGAATGGCATGTTGGCCTTTATAACAAAAGGAGTCGAGTATAGGAGCAAAGAGGTCCTTCTGCAGTTGTACAGGGCCCTGGACAGACCGCACCTGGAGTGTCGTGTACAGGTTTGGTCCCCTAATTTGAGGAAGGACATTCTTCAGATTCAGATTCAGATTCAGATTCAATTTTAATTGTCATTGTCAGTGTACAGTACAGAGACAACAAAATGCATTTTCGTTCTTGCTATTGAGGGAGTGCAGCGTAGGGTTAATTCCAGGGTTGGCAGGACTGTCATATGCTGAGAGAATGGAGCAGCTGGGCTTGTACACTCTGGAGTTTAGAAGGATGAGAGGGGTTCTCATTGAAACATATAACATTGTTAAGGGTTTGGACACGCTGGAGGCTGGAAACATGTTTCCGATGTTGGGGGAGTCCAGAATCAGGGGCCACAGTTTGAGAATAAGGGGTAAGCCATTTAGAACGGAGACGAGGAAACACTTTTTCTCAGAGAGAGTTGTGAAAGTGTGGAATTCTCTGCCTCAGAGGGCGGTGGAGGTAGGTTCTCTGGATGCTTTCAAGAGAGAGCTTGATATGGCTCTTAAAAATAGCGTAGTCAGGGGATATGGGGAAAAGGCAGGAACGGGGTACTGATTGGGGATGATCAGCCATGATCACATTCAATGGCGGTGCTGGCTCGAAAGGCCAAATGGCCCACTCCTGCACCTATTGTCTATTGTCGAAATCAGCGTCCAAAAGCAACTCAAATTCCATCTATAGAACATTGAAAACATAGAAAAATAAGTGTAGGAGTAGGCCCTTCGAGCCAGCACCACCATTCAATATGATCATGGCTGATCATCTAAAATCAGTACCCTGTTCCTGCTGTTCCTCATTTCCCTTGATTCCACTAGCTCTAAGGATTAAATCTAACTCCCTCTTGAAAACATTCAGTGGTGTCAGGACAACAACCTGTACCTCAATATCAGCAAGATGAAGGAACTAGTTATTAACTTCATGAAGAATTGTGGAAAACATACTCCAACCAGCATCCATGGTGTCAGAGTGTAAATAGTTGAGAGGTCAAGGTCATTGGTGTTAATATTACCAGTGATCTGTTGGTCATCAACCACATTGAAATCGGTGCTGAACAAGAGCCTCTACGTCCTGAGGCCACTGTAGAAATTTGGCATGTCTCCATTGACTGTTACAAGACTCTACAGATGCACAATAGAGAGCATACTGTCAGGATTCATCAGAGCTTGGTTTTGGAACAGCCCTGCCCAAGACTGCAGAGTTGTAGATGTAGCCCAGTCTATCACAGACCTGACGTTCCACCATTGATTCCAGCTACAGTTCAAGCTGCTTCCGAAATGTAGCCAACATAATCATAGAGTTGTCCCATCCCAGTATTTCTCTCTTTTCCTTGTTCCTGTCAGGCGGAGGATACAGAAGTTTGCAAGCGCACACCACCAGACACAGGAAGAGCTTCTTCCCTTCCTCACCTTACGTTTCCTGTTGTTTTGAAACTCTCCCTCCCATATATCTAAGAAATAGATACCAAAAATGGCAATAACCCTATAGGGGGAATTGAACTGACTTGAGCTGGAGGTAGAACTGAATCAACTTATTAAAAAAGGTCGTTTGTTAACTTTTGGGAGATTTACCTGCTAAACGCAGTGACAAAGAGCAGCTGTAATGTCAAGGTTGCAGTGGATAAGAATTTAGACAGAATCATGTGTTTACAGTCCTTCCACATGTTAGGATATTGTCCAATTCACTTCTACTCCATTGTGGATATTGGTCTTCCTCTATGGAATTAGGGCATTACAATGCTGAGAACTATATTCTGCACTCTGTGTCTTCCCCTTTGTATTTGTACTTGAGTTTGGCTTGATTGTATTTAGTTTCAGTTTAGTTCATTGTCACGTGTATAGTGAAAATCTATTGCTGCGTGCTGTTCAGTCAGCATAAAGACAATTCATGATTACAGTCGAGCCATTTACCATGCATAGATACACGATAAAGGGATAATGTTTAGTGCAAGGCAAAGCCAGTAAAGTCCGATCAAGGAGAGCCACCAAAGAGGTAGATGACAGTTCAGGACTCCTCCCTGGTTGTGATAGCCTGATGATAGCTGGGAAAAAACTGTCCCAGAATCTGGAGGTGTTCGTTTTCACACTTCTATAGCTTGCCTAATGGAAGAGGGGAGAGGAGGGAATGGCCAGGGTGCGACTTATCCTTGATTATGCTGCTGGCCTTGCAGAGGCATCATGAGGTATACATTGAGTCAATGGAAGGGAGATTGGTTTGTGTGATGTCTGGGCTATGGCCACACTTCGCTGCAATTTCTTGCGCTCGGATGAAGCTGTTCCCAAAGCAAACCATATAATCATATAACAATTACAGCACGGAAACAGGCCATCTCGGCCCTTCTAGTCTGTGCTGAACACTTACTCTCACCTAGTCCCATCTACCTGCACTCAGACCATAACCCTCCATTCCTTTCCCGTCCATATGCCCATCCAATTTATTTTTAAATGCTAAAAATGAACCTGCCTCCACCACTTCCACTGGAAGCTCATTCCACACAGCTACCACTCTCTGAGTAAAGAAGTTCCCCCTCATGTTACCCCTAAACTTTTGTCCCTTAATTCTCCAATCATGTCCTCTTGTTTGAACCTTCCCTGCTCTCAATGGATAAAGCTTATCCACGTCAACTGTCCATCCCTCTCATAATTTTAAAGACCTCTATCAAGTCCCCCCTTAACCTTCTGTGCTCCAAAGAATAAAGACCTAACTTGTTCAACCATTCTCTATAACTTAGGTGCTGAAACCCAGGCATCATTCTAGTAAATCTCCTCTGTACTGTACTCTCAAACTGTAATGCATCCTGATAAAATGCATTATATGGTGTTTATATATATGGTATTTGTCTGCTTTGATACGACTATGGTGCTATCATATCAACTCCCCTCGGCAGTTATTAGGAAGTTCCTTGGAAGATAGGGACTTTACACTTTAGAGAAACAGGCCCTCCGACCCGCAGGTGGACCATGCGTAGTGAACAGGCCTATGGTGAACAGGCCCATGGTGAACAGGCCCATGGTGAACAGGCCCATGGTGAACAGGCCCATGGTGAACAGGCCCATGGTGAACAGGCCCATACATCAGGTGGAGATCTAGTCTAAATACTGCTGCAATAAGGTTACTGATGGGGCTTGCATGTAAATTAGAAGGGTTAGATATTCTAATTCAAGAGATTCTAAGACCCTGATGGTTGTAACGGAAAGGAAGGCCAGAAAGTGATAGAGAATACCAAACTTATAAAGGATGAGTTAAGGTATGTCCCTCTGTTCATTAATGTGATAAAAGGGTCAGACTAATAGGGACTGGGAAAGATCAAATAAGTAAAGATAGGAAATAGGTTATTTGGGTCGATATCCTGAAAAAGAGTCTCAACCCAAAATGTCAGCTGTTCCTAGTGTGAGTAGGATAAAGGTTTCAAAGGTCTTTTATTGCCACGTGCACCAATTAAAGTACAGTGATATGCGAATTACCTTACAGCCATACGAAACAAAAAAGCAACAAGGCACACAACTACATTAAAGTTAACATAAACATCCTCCACAGTGTATTCCCCGCATTCCTCACTGTGATGCAAGGCAATAAAGTCTTATCTTCTTCCTCTTTATTCTCCCGCGGACGGGGCAGTCGAACCATCTGATCAGGGTGATCGAAGCTCCCGTATCCGGCGGTCAAAGCCACCACATCAGGGCTACCGAGGCTCCTGCTTCGGGGCGGTCGAAGCTCCCGCAGCTTGGTCTCTGAAAGTGTTGGTGTGCGGGGGCTGTCTGACCCACTGAGTTACTTCAGCATTTTGTGTCTATCATTGTGTTTTTTACATTTATAGGGACAAAATATTCAAGACGATGTAAAACTGTGTGTATCCAGTGACAGCAAATTCCAGTCACCACTGTCACAGGCTGCATCTGGTTTTACTCCATTTACGTTGTCCAAGTATCAGTCATGGATTGTCACACTGCTTCTGTGAAATCCCTGAACTCAATTATGCAATGTGATTTCTTTAAAGTAGTGGATCAACAGATTGACAAGACTGTCATGCAGGCTTACATAGATGCCACTGGGGCTCGGTTGATTGTTCCTTTGCCTAGCAGTGGATGGCATGGGAGTGTATGCTGCACAGATGGAGAGCACTGGCCATTAATTGTGCAGCTCAGATATTTTCATGAAGGTCTCATCTGTGAAGGGCTGACACATGCAGTACCTCCTTGTCTGCAGAGGGATTTCAGTGGAGACATTTTAGCTGATGACAGAATCCTGTTCTGCCCCAAATATAGATGGACCTCCTTATAATTCACTTGTTGAGAGATAGAACAACCATGATTGAATAGCGCAGTAGACTTGATAGGCCGAATGGCCTAAATCTGCTCCTATCGTTTATTACAGGACCTCACGACATGTACTAGTGACACTACAGTGATGTTAAACACACATTGCTGCCTTGGATAAAGGACTAACCTAGGTTGAAATTGCACAGCCTGGGCCCAGTCTAAAAGCTTCATCAGACCCATACTGCAACTGAATATGAAAGGTCAGTGGTTTCCAATGGGCTCAAGTCAGGTGGCTGGGCTTTTGTGCATTGCCCGTGCATTCACTCATGGGCCACAGGGTGTGCTGACCATGTTGGCATTTATTGCCCTCTCTCGGCTACTTTCACCGAATGTCAATCGTTTACTCAGCCAATGTAATAAGATTGTAAATTGCAATGCTTTATCTACATATAAAGACATAGAAACATAGAAATTAGGTGCAGGAGTAGGCCATTCGGCCCTTCGAGCCTGCACCGCCATTTAATATGATCATGGCTGATCATCCAACTCAGTATCCCGTACCTGCCTTCTCTCCATACCCTCTGATCCCCTTGGCCACAAGGGCCACATCTAACTCCCTCTTAAATATAGCCAATGAACTGGCCTCAACTACCCTCTGTGGCAGAGAGTTCCAGAGATTCACCACTCTCTGTGTGAAAAAAGTTCTCCTCATCTCGGTTTTAAAGGATTTTCCCCTTATCCTTAAGCTGTGACCCCTTGTCCTGGACTTCCCCAACATCGGGAACAATCTTCCTGCATCTAGCCTGTCCAACCCCTTAAGAATTTTGTAAGTTTCTATAAGATCCCCTCTCAATCTCCTAAATTCTAGAGAGTATAAACCAAGTCTATCCAGTCTTTCTTCATAAGACAGTCCTGACATCCCAGGAATCAGTCTGGTGAACCTTCTCTGCACTCCCTCTATGGCAATAATGTCCTTCCTCAGATTTGGAGACCAAAACTGCACGCAATACTCCAGGTGTGGTCTCACCAAGACCCTATACAACTGCAGTAGAACATCCCTGCTCCTATACTCAAATCCTCTTGCTATGAAAGCCAACATGCCATTCGCTTTCTTTACTGCCTGCTGCACCTGCATGCCTACCTTCAATGACTGGTGTACCATGACACCCAGGTCTCGCTGCATCTCCCCCTTTCCCAATCGGCCACCGTTTAGATAATAATCTGCTTTCCCGTTTTTGCCACCAAAATGGATAACCTCACATTTATCCACATTAAACTGCATCTGCCAAACATTTGCCCACTCACCCAGCCTATCCAAGTCACCTTGCAGTCTCCTAGCATCCTCCTCACACCTAACACTGCCCCCCAGCTTAGTGTCATCCGCAAACTTGGAGATATTGCCTTCAATTCCCTCATCCAGATCATTAATATATATTGTAAATAGCTGGGGTCCCAGTACTGAGCCTTGCGGTACCCCACTAGTCACTGCCTGCCATTGTGAAAAGGACCCGTTTACTCCTACTCTTTGCTTCCTGTTTGCCAGCCAGTTCTCTATCCACATCAATACTGAACCCCCAATGCCATGTGCTTTAAGTTTGTATACTAATCTCTTATGTGGGACCTTGTCGAAAGCCTTCTGGAAGTCCAGATACACCACATCCACTGGTTCTCCCCTATCCACGCTACTAGTTACATCCTCGAAAAATTCTATAAGATTCGTCAGACATGATTTACCTTTCGTAAATCCATGCTGACTTTGTCCAATGATTTCACCACTTTCCAAATGTGCTGCTATCCCATCTTTAATAACTGACTCTAGCAGTTTCCCCACTACCGATGTTAGGCTAACTGGTCTGTAATTCCCCGTTTTCTCTCTCCCTCCCTTCTTAAAAAGTGGGGTTACGTTTGCTACCCGCCAATCCTCTGGAACTACTCCAGAATCTAAAGAGTTTTGAAAGATTATTACTAATGCATCCACTATTTCTGGAGCTACTTCCTTAAGTACTCTGGGATGCAGCCTATCCGGCCCTGGGGATTTATCGGCCTTTAATCCATTCAATTTACCCAACACCACTTCCCGACTAACCTGGATTTCACTCAATTCCTCCACCTCCTTTGACCCGCGGGCCCCTGCTATTTCCGGCAGATCATTTATGTCTTCCTTAGTGAAGACGGAACCAAAGTAGTTATTCAATTGGTCCGCCATATCCTGGTTCCCCATGATCAACTCACCTGTTTCTGCCTGCAAGGGACCTACATTTGTTTTAACTAATCTCTTTCTTTTCACATATCTATAAAAACTTTTGCAGTCAGTTTTTATGTTCACTGCCAGTTTTCTTTCATAATCCATTTTTCCTTTTCTAATTAAGCCCTTCGTCCTCCTCTGCTGGTCTCTGAATTTCTCCCAGTCCTCCGGTATGCTGCTTTTTCTGGCTAGTTTGTACGCATCATCCTTTGCTTTGATACTATCCCTGATTTCCCTTGTTATCCATGGATGCACTACCTTCCCTGATTTATTCTTTTGCCAAACTGGGATGAACAATTTTTGTAGTTCATCCATGCAGTCTTTAAATGCCTTCCATTGCATATCCACCGTCAACCCTTTTAGAATTAATTGCCAGTCAATCTTGGCCAATTCACGTCTCATACCCTCAAAGTTACCTTTCTTTAAGTTCAAAACCATTGTTTCTGAATTAACAATGTCACTCTCCATCCTAATGAAGAACTCAATCATATTATGGTCACTCTTGCCCAAGGGGCCACGCACAACAAGACTACTAACTAACCCTTCCTCATTACTCAATACCCAGTCTAAAATAGCCAGCTCGCTCGTTGGTTCCTCTACATGTTGGTTTAGATAACTATCCCGCATACATTCCAAGAAATCCTCTTCCTCAGCACCCCTGCCAGTTTGATTCACCCAATCTATATGTAGATTGAAGTCACCCATTATAACTGCTTTGCCTTTGTCGCAAGCATTTCTAATTTCCTGTTTGATGCCATCCCCAACTTCACTACTACTGTTAGGTGGCCTGTACACAACACCCACCAGCGTTTTCTGCCCCTTATTGTTTCGCAGCTCTACCCATACCGATTCCACATCCTCCAAACTAATGTCCTTCCTTTCCATTGCGTTAATCTCCTCTCTAACCAGCAACACTACCCCACCTCCTTTTCCTTTCTCTCTATCCCTCCTGAATATTGAATATCCCGGGATGTTCAGCTCCCAGCCTTGGTCACCCTGGAGCCATGTCTCCGTGATCCCAACTATAGCATAATCATTAATGGCTATCTGCACGTTCAACTCATCCACCTTATTACGAATACTCCTTGCATTGAGACACAAAGCCTTCAGGCTTGTTTTTACAACGCTCTTACCCCTTATACAATTATGTTGAAAAGTGGCCCTTTTTGATTTTTGCCCTGGTTTTGTCTGCCTGCCACTTTTACTTTTCACCTTGCTACCTATTGCTTCTACCTTCATTTTACACCCCCCTGCCCCTCTGCTCTTGTACCCATCCCCCTGCCACATTAGTTTAAATCCTCCCCGACAGCAGTAGCAAACACCCCCCCAAGGACATTGGTTCCATTCCAGCCCAGGTGCAGACCGTCCTGTTTGTACTGGTCCCACCTCCCCCAGAACTGGTTCCAATGCCCTAAAAATTTGAATCCCTCCCCCTTGCACCATTTTTCAAGCCACGTATTCATCTGCAATATCCTCCTGTTTCTGCTCTGACTGGCCCGTGGTACTGGTAGTACTCCAGAGATTATTACCTTTGAGGTCCTACTTTTAAGCTTATCTCCTAGCTCCCTAAATTCATCCTTTAGGACCTCATCCCTTTTTTTACCTATATCGTTGGTGCCAATATGCACCACGACAACTGGCTGTTCTCCCTCCCCCTCCAGAATGTTCTGCAGCCGTTCAGTGACATCCCTGACCCTTGCACCAGGGAGGCAACATACCATCCTGGAGTCTCTTTTGCGGCCGCAGAAACGCCTATCTATTCCCCTGACAATTGAATCCCCTATTACTATTGCCCTTCCACTCTTTTTCCCCCCCTCATGTGCCGCAGAGCCACCCATGGTGCCATGAACTTGGCTGCTGCTGCATTCCCCTGATGAGCAATCTCCCTCAACAGTTTCCAAAATGGTATACCTGTTTAGGAGGGAGATGACCGCAGGGGACTCCTGCACTACCTGCCTACTGCTTTGCTGACTATTGGCCACCCGTTCCCCTTCTTTCCTCTTACCTTTTACCTGCGGTGTGACCAACTCACTGTACGTGCTGTCCACGACTTTCTCAGCATCGTGGATGCTCCAGTATGAATCCAACCCCAGCTCCAATCGTTCAATGCGGTCTGCCAGGAGCTGCAGCTGTACACACTTCCTGCAAACGTAGTCACCAGGGACACCGACCATATCCCTGATCTCCCACATGTTGCAGGCTGAGCAAACCATGGGGCCAATCTCCACCGACATATCCTACTCCCAATTTAACTATATTAAATATTAAAAAACACAAAACTTTATCTGTTAAACTTTACTAATAAATACTGTACCCTTAACTCCCAGAATCCTTACCTCCCAGAATCCTTACCTCCCAGAATCCTTAGCCTAAAGGCAAAAATGTAAAAATGTAAACCAATCAGAGGCTTCCCCCAGACTCCTTCTCTGGAACGTTGGCGATTTGGTCGCAGGTAATCCTCCCCTCTCACCAACGGCTCCCTGGGTCTCTGTGGAAACAAGCCCCGCGGTGTATTTTATACTTACAGCGCATGAAATTTGGCAATTGTCATAAAGTACATTAAAATCTGTATATTTAGGAGCTAATTTCCCATTCTTTCCATGGATGTACTTGTGCAGATAATGTTAGCTACCTGCTATATGTACACAGTAGAGCTACTGCCTCACAGCGTCAGTGACCCGGGTTCGATCCTGACTACGGGTTCTGTCTTTACGGGGTTTGTACTTTCTCCCTGTGACCTGCTTGGGTTTTCTCCGGGATCTCCGGTTTCCTCCCACACTACAATTGGTTTGGTATCAATGTACAGTTGTCCCTAGTGTGTGTATGATAGTGTTAATGTGCGGGGATCGCTGGTCGGTGCGGACTCGAGATGCCTGTTTCCGCACTGTATCTCTGAACTAAACTAAACACATCAATCCACTGCCGTCAACTTCCACAGAATGAAAATCTTCAGAGGAGATGCTTGACAGTTGATATGACGTCATGCATTTTTGGAAATGGCCAAAGTCAAAATTTCACTCCATCTTTAAAAGTCTATTTTCAAACAATAGCTTAATTTAATCCCAACATCCATGAGGCTATTAAACCTCCAACCAAACTCCAAACTACATTGTCTTGGGGAGACATTGCTTTTGTCTTTGGACTATTATGTTCTTTGCATTACAATGTTGACAATAGACAGTGTTACTACAACTACCCATGTCTCCAGGAACCCCTTCATAACATCTTCTGTATCGCTCAGCTCTGCCCGAGATGACTTTCTATCAAACGGTATTGTGAGTGTAGTAGTGGTGGGGAGATGAGAGAGGCGATAGATCAAACCACGTATGTATTGTGTGGGAATGAACTGCAGATGGTAGTTTAAGCCTCTGTCCCACTGACGTGTCCTTGGCACGCTAATTACACAATTTCTTGGTCGCATTGAGCCGCGACGGTCCCACGAAGGCCGCGCGCGATTACATGCGTTGCACAGCCTTCTGGAGCGCGTAATGCCAGCCGTAGGTACTCGGGGCATCAGGTAAGTCAGGAAATTTTTTCAGCATGTTGAAAAATGTCCATTAGTAAAATAAATAGCCCCGAGTACCTACGGCTGGCTATTACCGTAATTCTCCGAGTTTGAATCAAGGGGAAAACTCGGGAGAATTCATGAGCAACTCAGGAAAATGGGACAGGCCCTTAACTCAGTGGGACAGGCAGCATCTCTGGAGAGAAGGAATGGGTGACGTTTTGGTTGAGACTCTTCTCCAGTAGTGTTTGTATTGGGAGGAGGAGGATAGGTCGATGGAACTGGCCGTGTGAACTGGTGTGCATGCACATCAAACTGGGTGTGCGAGACAGGAAGAGCAGGGCGGATGTGCAGCAGATAGAGGTGTGATGGGCAGCGCAAGCAATCTGCAAAGCAAAGGAAATAGATCTTAGATTAGTTTAGTTTAGAGATACAGCATGGAACAGGCCCTTTACCCCACGGAGTCCGCACCGACCAGCGATCCCCGCACATTCACACTATCCTGCACACACTAGGGACAATTTACACTTATACCTAGCAAATTAACCAACAAACCTGTACGTTTTTGGAGTGTGGGAGGAATCTGAACAATTCAGAGAAAACCCATGCGGTCACGGGAAGAACGCACAAATTCCGTACAGACAGCACCCGTAGTCAGGATCAAACCCGTGTCTCCGGTACTGCAAGCGCTGTAAGACCGCAACATTACCACTGTGCCACCGTATGGCCCTTATACCCCCTAACTTTCTGCCAATCAGGTAACGCATTAACATAGCACAAAACTTGCAGAAGGAAATTAGTGCACAACTAGGAGCTCATGCATAGCCACAAGCACAATGCACACATGGAAAACTGTATATTATAGTGGAGGTGAAATATAGACCATGAACTTGAACTGAATGCCTCAATTAGTAAAGCAACATTAATAGTGGAGCTATGATTGAATGCAAAACTGGTGTTTGCAACCAATTGTTTCTCTGTCATTTCTTGCATTCTTGGGTCAATCACCTGAAATATTTTGACTGTTCCACACAAACTTGACATCTGAACCAAAGTCAGTTTTGTAGGTTAATTGGCTTGGGTTTGTCTAGTTGGTATAAAGGGCCTGTCCCACTTACGCAGTTTATTTGGCGACTTTCCCAGCACCAGTCATAGTCGCAGCAGGTTGCTGAAAATGTTCAAAATGTTGAAAATCCAGCGGCAACCAGAAAGAGGTACGACTCTATGGGCGACTACTCACCACCAAACAAGCGGTGTCGCAGGGTGTCGCTAGGTGACGCCTGTATGGTCGTGAGTAGTCGCCCATAGAGTCGTACCAGTGTCTGGTCGCTGTTGCATTGTCAATATGTTGAACATTTTCGGCAAACGGCTGCGACTATGACAGGTGCTGGCAAGTCGCCAAAAAAACAGGCCCTTAAGTGTAAATTGTCCCTAGCGTGTGTAGGCTTGTGTTAATGTGTGGGGATCGCTGGTCGGTGCGGACTCGGTGGGCCAAAGGGCCTGTTTCCACACTGTACAAGATACAAGATACAAGATACATTTATTCGTCACATGTGCCAGATGGCACAGTGAAATGAAATTCCCATACAGCCATACAATAAAAATAAAGGACACAACACACGATAGAATTTAACATAAAACATCCCCACACAGCAGAATCAGAGTTGGGAAGGCACCAAAGTCAGTCTCTTCCTCCACTGTTCCCCGTGGCCAGGGCCTCCCCAAGCCCTCTGCAGTTGCCGCTACGGGCGGCCCGATGTTCAATCCCGCTCGCTGAGTGTTGTAAGTCCCACGTATCTCTAAACTAAACTAAATATTGTATATTGGAGTGGCTGCAATTAGGTAAATGGCCACTCACTACAAGATGCGTCAAGGCCAAACTGGGAAGGTGACAGAGCTGTCAGCGGGAGAAGATAAATGAGCTCATGCAGGAGACACGAGAGAAGAGGTTAGAATTTCATTGAGGTGGTGTTTGGTTTATGGTTTCATGGCTGTCATCCCACTGCAGTGTTAGCCCGCTGTTAGAAACGTCAAAACTTGGCTTATCATTATCATGACAGAGAGGTCACGACTCGTGTTAACATTTTGAATTGTCAGCAGAATCCCTGACATTAGGGGAAAAAAACATATCGGGCTTATTTACTAGAAGCGTCCAGCCCAAGGTGATTTATTCACTAAATCAGAATTAAGTTGAAGCAGGGAATTTGTCCCACACAAAGGATCATGGATATCAAAACCTTTACTGCAGACACCCGAGGGAAATTAATATATTGCACTTATCTTAGTTTAGTTTAGTTTAAAGGTACAGCACGGATACAGGCCCTTCTGCCCACCGAGTTCGTGCCGACCAGCAATAATCCCCACACATTAACACAATCCTACACACACTGGGGACAATTTACATTTATACTAAGCCAATTAACCTACAAATCTGTACGTCTTTGGAGTGTGTGAGGAAACCTCGGATCTCGGAGAAAATCCATGCTGTCACGGGGAGAACGTACAAACTCCGTACAGACAGCACCCGCAGTCAGGATCGAACCCAGGTCTCTGACGCTGTAAGGCAGTAGCTCTAATGCTGCGCCATCATGCAGCAATCATCTCATTTGAACTTTTCGAAGTCAATGATTAGTTTTTGCTAAAGTGTGAGGGTGCAGCAGGAGAACCATGAGCTAACTGAGTGCAAGAGCAAGCTCGGGCGGTGGGGGGTGGGGGGGGGGGGGGGGGACCTGAAGTAACTGCAGATGCTGGTTTAAACCGAAGATTGACACTAAAAGCTGGAGTAACTCAGCAGGACAGGCAGCATCTCTGGAGAGAAGGAGTGGGTGACGTTTCGGGTCGAGAGTCTGAAGAAGGGTCTCGACCCGAAACGTCAACCATTCCTTCTCTCCAGAGATGCTGCCTGTCCTGCTGAGTTACTCCAGCTTTTTATGTCCATCTTCAGAGACCTGAATGCTCTGGTTTCAATATTTACTTTGTTTCTCATTTGAAGGTTTAAAATGATAGACATCTACGAATGTTTAACAATTTTTCAAAGTCAGTTTTCCATACTTCAGAAGTAATCAAATGTCAAAAGTAATTTAAGTGTGGGATTACAGCCTTGTGTTTGATAGACAACAGGATGCTATTTTGGCCAGTGTTTCCAGGGATCAGAGCACTGCCTCATGTGTTGCTAAGCCTGGCTTTCTGGATCATTACACCAAACTGGCTGGGTAGAGTTTGTGATATGGCTACAGCAAACCTGAGTTAGAAAGGGGAGCAACCATGAACATCAGGTTTCATAATCCTGCTCCCTATCATAAGATCATAAGATCATAAGTGATAGGAGCAGAATTAGGCCATTCAGCCCATCAAGTCTACTCCACCATTCAACCTCTGACACCCGTACTAATTAAGAATCTATCTATCTCTGCCACTGACTTGGCCTTCACAGCCTTCTGTGACAAAGAATTCCACAGATTCACCACCCTCTGACTATAGAAATTCCTCCTCGTCTCCTTCTTTAAGTGCCTGTCCCACTGCGGGGACCTAATTTGTGAGTTTAGAAGAGTTTGCGCTCAACTCAAACTCACAGCATGGTTTACACGTGGTCCTAGGAGGTCACTGTAACTCTCCTTCATGCTCGAGGGAAGTTCCCGCATACTTGCAGCCTCAGTTTGATCAAGGAAGATTTTTCAGCATGCTGAAAACATTTCCGCGAGTAAAAACTGGTCAGCATGGTACTTTTGAACTTGTAGTGCAGGGGAGTGGTGTCGCTATGTAGTTACAGGCAGTCGAGGGCAGCCGTAGGCAATCTCCTTCGCTGACCGGGCATTTTAATTGGCTCATTGGAGTTTTCAGAACTAGTCAAGTCAAGTCAAGTCAAGTCAAGTTTATTTGTCACATACACATACGAGATGTGCAGTGAAATGAAAGTGGCAATGCTCGCGGAACAACAAAACAACCAAACAAATTATAAACACAACCATAACACACATATTATTTTACATAATAAATAATAGAAGGAAAAACGTTCTGTAGAGTTAGTCCCTGGTGAGAAAGGCGTTTACAGTCCGAATTGCCTCTGGGAAGAAACTCCTTCTCAACCTCTCCGTTCTCACTGCATGGCAACGGAGGCGTTTGCCTGACCGTAGCGGCTGGAACAGTCCGTTGCAGGGGTGGAAGAGGTCTCTCATGAAGTTAAATGCCCGCTAAACTTTATTAAACGTTGTCTGGCTTTTTAAAAGTGGCTCCACTCCTTTTCCTCCCCATTCTCCCCCCCTTTTACCCCCTTCTCTCCCCTTCTCTCCCCTTGTCCACCCCCCCCCCCCCTCCCTCTAAAGGATTTACCATAACTGTGCCAACCACATTTTACCTTACTGTTCATCGGGGGTGTGAATTTCAGAAAGCGCTCCCCCGCTTTCTCTGGCCCCCACCTTTGCGGTGTGTGTGTGTGTGTGTGTGTGTGTGTGTGTGTGTGTGTGTGTGTGTGTGTGTGTGTGTGTGTGTGTGTGTGTGTGTGTGTGTGTGTGTGTGTGTGTGCGCACGCGCAGTCGGTCGATCCGGCTGACGGTTGATTCAGCTCGAGGTTTTTCAGGCGAGTGCCCTGGAGCTTGAAGGTCGAAGACAGTCGCTGAGAAGTCGCATTAGTGGGACAGGCCCTTAAAGGAAATTCCTTTAAATCTGAGACGATGACTAATCCTAGACTCTCCCACTAGTGGAATCACCCTCTTCACATCCACTCTTTCCAACACTTTCACTACTCTATATGTTTTAATGGGGTTCCCCCTCATTCTTCTAAACTCCAGCGAGTAGAGGCCCAGTGCCATCAAATGCTCATCATATGCTATCCAGCAAATGCCCATGAACAATATCTACCCACGGATATTAGATGAAGCTGAAGTGCATGTGAAATGGCCTTTGAAAGACAGTATCATCAAGCTCTTTGGGGTGGAAGATTGCAACCTTCACGTGGTCCGCCCTGTTTTGACGACCAGGCGTGCACAATCAAATAAGATCAAATAGAACAAGTTGTCCTACAACTTTAGGCTGTGCACGCCATATGCAAGAAGAAGAAGAAGAAGATCAGTATTTCAAACTGCTGTGCTTTAATTTCTACGTTCAGTAAATGTATCCAGTATTTCCTTTGAAAACATTAAGGTGTATAAACTGATCTGATCATTGTATTGATTAAAACTGTTCACTCCATCCCTAACCATGGAGTTCAGTGAACAAACATAGTGGGCAGCACAGTGACTCAGTGGTAGAGTTGCTGCTTCACAATGCCTGAGACCCAGGTTCGACCCTGACTATGCAGGGTTTATTCATTCTCCCTGTGACTGCGTGGGCTTTCTCCGGGTGCTCTGGTTTCCGCACACATTCCAAAGACGTGCAGGTTTGTCGGTTGATTAGCTTCTGTAAAATGAACCTGGTGTGTCGGATACAAAAATGGGACTAGTCCATGGTTGATCAATGATTGGCATGGACTCGGTGGGCCGAAGGGCCTGTTTCTTAGCTGTATCTCTAAACTAAACTAGTCCATCAATGTGAAGAGTAACAGTTGTCCTAGAATTGCATGGTTCTGAGCATCATTTTGAACACCTCCATTCAGTCTGCCTAGGCCTACATAATCTCCTGGTTGCTAAACACTTTAACTCCCCCACCCATTCCCACACTGACCTTCCTGTCCAGAGTCTTCTCCGTTGTCAGAGTGAGGCCCGGTGCAAATTGGAGGAACAGCACCTCATATTTCACGTGGGCAGCTTACAAAATGCGGAACATATATCGATTTCTCTAACTTCAAGTAACCCGTGTTTCCCTCTCTCCATTCTTCCCCCACCCTAGTTCTCCAACTAGTTCCATTGTCCTCCTGATTAAATATTGTCACCTTCCCTTCAGCTAACAATGAACCATTCTACATTTCCTTACCAGCATCTGCTTTGATCTGTCGTTTTCACACCTTACCCTTCCATATCTCTAAACACCCTCTCCCCTGACTCAATGTGAAGAAGGGTCACCCATTCCTTCTCTCCAGTGATGCTGCCTGTCCTGCTGAGTTACTCCAGCATTTTGTGTCTATCATTCAGAGCCACTCAGGCATCTACACGGGGAGACTATGGGGAGGTTGGGCGATCGTTTTGCCGAACACCTCTGCAATAACCTACCTGAACTCCCGGTGGCTCAGCACTTCAACTCCTGCTCCCATTCCCAATCCGACCTCTCTGTCCTGGGTCTCCTCCATTGCCAGAGCAACACCGGAAATTGGAGGAACAGCGCCTCATATTCCGCCTGGGTTGCTTGCGTCCGAGTGGCATGAACATTGAATTCTTTCCATTTTGCTAGCCCTTGCTTTCTCCTCCCCTTCCTTAACCCTCGAGCTGTCTCCTCCCTACCCCCCGCCCTTGGGCTCCTTCTCCTCCCTTTTTTCCTTCTTTCTCCCCCCCCACCCCCCATCAGTCTGAAGAAGGGTTTCGGCCCGAAACGTCACCTATTTCCTTCGCTCCATAGATGCTGCTGCACCCACTGAGTTTCTCAAGTATTTGTGTTGGGATTTGAAGCCAGTTTTTATTTTCTTTCAAGTTACAAAGTTTGACAGGGAAAGTTTAGTTTAGTTTAGTTTAGAGATACGCACAGAAACAGGTCCTTCGGCCCACCAAGTCCGCACCGACCAGCGATCCCCGCACATCAACACTATCCTACACTAAGGACAATTTAAACATTTATACCAAGCCAATTAACCTGCAAAACTGTACGTTTTTGAAGCATTGGAGGAAACTGAAGATCTTGGAAAAAACCCCTCACAAATCACGGGGAGAGCATATAAACTCTGTACAAACAGTACCCGTGGTCAGGATTGAACCTGGGTCTTTGGCTCCTTGAGGCAGAAACTCTATGGCTACATCACTGTGCTGCCCATGCTCACTTTGAGATTATTACCAATAAATGAGCAACATTTATTTTTGTTATTCCACAACAAATTAACAGAAGCTCATGTAATTTTGATAATTAACTCATCGCCTTTTTTTAATAAAATATAGGAGGAACAGGCATTCTTACACAAATGTGATCAATTGGGCATTAATGGCTAAATTTGTGTCAAATGTCACCTGTAATAAAGTGATGGAGTTTGCTGGATGTTTGAATGCTAAGGACAAGCGTTAAAGTGAACAACAGAACCTGGACTGTGTTTCTCGCCATCTAATGCTAAGGTTTAAGAATTTTGCAATAAAGTAGTTGAAAAGGAAAATAAAAGAGTCACATCGGTTATAGAAGTTAAATGGAAAACTCATTGGATTGAAAGAAATGGACAAAATATCATACAATCATTAAGGTCTGCACCTGGGCTGGAATGGAACCAATGTCCTTGGGGAAGTGTTTGCTAGTGCTGTCGGGGAGGATTTAAACTAATGTGGCAGGGGGATGAGTGCAAGAGCAGAGAGGCAGAAGGGTGTAAAATGAGGGTAGAAGCAATAGGTAGCAAGGAAAAAAGTAAAAAGGGCAGGCAGACAAATCCATGGCAAAAATCAAAAAGGGCCACTTTTCAACATAATTGTATAAGGGGTAAGAGTGTTGTAAAAACAAGCCTGAAGGCTTTGTATTTTAATGCAAGGAGCATTCGTATTAAGGTGGATGAGTTGAATGTGCAGATGGTTATTAATGAATATGATATAGTTAGTTGGGATCAAGGAAACATGGCTCCAGGGTGACCAAGGCTGGGAGCTGAACATCCAGGGATATTCAATATTCAGGAGGGATAGACAGAAATGAAAAGGAGGCGGGGTAGCGTTGCTGGTTGGAGAGGAGATTAATGCAATAGAAAGGAAGGACATTAGCTTGGAGGATGTGGAATCGATATGGGTAGAGCTGCGAAACACTAAGGGGCAGAAAACGCTACTGGGAGTTGTGTACAGGCCACCTAACAGTAGTAGTGGAGTTGGGGATGGCATCAAACAGGAAATTAGAAATGCATGCAACAAAGGTAAAACAGTTATAATGGGTGACTTAAATCTACATATAGATTGGGTGAATCAAATGGCAGGGGTGCTGAGGAAGAGGATTTCTTGGAATGTATGCGGGATAGTTTTCTAAACCAACCTGTAGTGGAACCGATGAGAAAACAGGCTATTCTAGACTGGGTGTTTAATAATGAGGCAGGGTTAGTTAGCAGTCTTGTTGTGCGGGCCCCTTGGGCAAGAGTGACCATAATATGGTTGATTTCTTCATTAGGATGGAGAGTGACATTGTTAATTCAGAAACAAGGGTCCTGAACTTAAAGAAAGGTGACTTTGAGGGTATGGGATGTGAATTGGCCAAGATAGACTGACAATTGATTCTTAACGGGTTGACGGTGGATATGCAATGGAAGGCATTTAAAAACTGCATGGATGAACTACAACAATTGTTCATCCCAGTTTGCCAAAAGAATAAATCAGGGAAGGTAGTGCATCCGTGGCTAACAAGGGAAATCAGGGATAGTATCAAAACAAAAGATGAAGCGTACAAATTAGCCAGAAAAAGCAGCCTACCAGAGGACTGGGAGAAATTCAGAGTCCAGCAGGGGAGGACAAAAGGCTTAATTAGGAACGGGAAAATAGATTATGAAAGAAAACTGGCATGGAACATAAAAACTAACTGCAAACGTTTTTATAGATAAGTGAAGAGGAAACGATTAGTTAAGACAAATGTAGGTCCCTTGCAGTCAGAAACAGGCAAATTGATCATGGGGAACAAGGACTGATTCCTGGGATGGCAGGACTTTCAAATGAAGAAAGACTGGATAGACTTGGTTTGTACACGCTAGACTTTAGAAGATTGAGGGGGGATCTTATAGAAACGTATAAAATTGTTAAGGGCTTGGACAGGCTAGATGCAGCAAGCTTATTCCCGATGTTGGGGAAGTCCAGAACTAGGTGTGACAGTTTAAGGATAAGAGGGAAGTATTTTAGGACCGAGATGAGAACATCATTTTTTACACAGAGAGTGGTGAATCTGTGGAATTCTCTCCCACAGAAGGTAGTTGAGGCCAGTTCATTGGCTATATTTATGAGGGAGTTAGATGTGGCCCTTGTGGCTAAAGGGGTCAGGGGGTATGGAGAGAAGGCAGGGATGGGAAACTGAGTTGGATGATCAGCCATGATCATATTGAATGGCGGTGCAGGCTCGAATGGCCTACTCTTTTTTTTCTATGTTAAGTACTAGAGAAAAGAAAATTCTGTAGACATGTTAATGACCAATTACTGTGGAAGTCAAGACAAAAAAGTTTAGTTTAAGTTTAGTTTAGTTTAGTTTAGTTTAGTTTAGTTTAAAGATAAGGCGTGGAAACAGGCCCTTAGGCCCACCAAGTTCACATCGATCAGCGATCCCCGCACATTATCCTACACACACTATCCTTCACACACAAGGGACAATTTACACATACACCAAGCCAAGTAACCTCCAAACCCTTATGGAGTGTGGGAGGAAACAGAAGATCTCGGAGTAAACCCACGCAAGTCACAGAGAGAACGTACAAACTCCTAACAGACACCACCCGTAGTCGGGATCGAACCCGGGTTTCCGTCACTGCAAGCAACTCTACCACTGTGCACTGTGCTGCCTTCTTTGAAGCAAAATTTAATTTTAATTGCTCCGTTACTTTGCCCGTTAAGATAAATTCTCTCTGTTCCACCAATGGCCCTCCCTACTATCTCCGCTGTACAGACTGACGTTTCTTTCTCAGTTCTGGTCCCATTTCTCTTTCCATAGATGTGCGTGACTAGTTTAGTTTTTTCCAGCAGTTTCTGTTTTTATTTCAGATTCCTAACATATGTTTTTTCACATTCTCAAATCGTTAAAAGTATTGAGTCGATGAAAGATGAGGTAATGTTTGAATATAGTGTATGGTAATCTAATCGTGTCTGAAAAAGACATCAGATTGTAGTTCCTAAGCCCCAGAATTTGCGAATAATTTGTACATTAATAGCTGCATACATTTTAACAAGGCAAGTTTGATACAGGAACTTACTTAGCAGGTTTACTTTTCTTTTCTTTGGCTGTGGTGAAAAGACCAACTCTCAATTGGACATCTTTCATAATTTGAAGATTAAAGTTGACCTGCATAGATCTATTGCAAAGGTTCTTTGTTAAAGGAATTCCAACTCGTGAAACCTAATCTTATTGCTGGCACTATTTATGGTTATTCTAGTTTGGAGGCAGAGATGAGTCTTAATGTGACTCATGTGTCTGGATATTAACTGAGCTCATTGCCCAAGCACTGTGGCTACAAGAAGAAATCAGAGTCTGGGTATTCTGTGACGAGAAACTCATCTGCTGACTTCCCCCTACTTCACAATCCAGAAGGCATGATTCGGGAATAGTTTTGGACTGATCTTCTCTTTCCTGGATGGGTGCAAACAAGTAATGCTCAAACAGCTCAGCATTATTCAGGACAGTAAGCCACTTCACTGGCAATGCAGCCTCCAGCTTAGATTAACCACTTATTCCATCACCTGGACAATGTGTACAATAATGCACACTTCATCACCATATAACCATATAACAATTACAGCACGGAAACAGGCCATCTCGGCCCTACAAGTCCGTGCCGGACAATTATTTTCCCCTAGTCCCATCTACCTGCGCTCAGACCATTACCCTCCATTCCTTTCCCATCCATATACCTATCCAATTTATTTTTAAATGATAAAATCGAACCTGCCTCCACCACTTCCACTGGAAGATCACCTTGGAAAGACTTTACTTTTTCATCATCATCTTGGCAAGATGATGCCCAGAGTAGGTGAATCGAGGACCAGAGGACATGGGTTTAAGTTGAAGGGGAAAAGATTTAATAGGAATCTGAATTTCCCCACAAAGGATGATGGATGTATAGAACAAACTGCCAGAGGAGGTAATTGAGGCAACATTTAAGAAACAGTTAGACAGGTATATGGAAAGGACAGGTTTGGAGGGATATGGACAAATGCAGGGAGGTGGGACTAGTGTAGCATGGACATGTTGGCCGATGTAGGCAGGTTGGGCCAAAGTGCCTGATTCCGCACAGTATCACTCTGTGGCTCTAAGATTTCTTCACCTGAACCTTCCATGCTCGTGGCCCCTCCTACTAGTTTAGTTTAGTTTAGTTTATTGTCATGTTATGCAGTGAGAGGCTTTTGTTGTGTGCCAACCAGTCAGCTAAAGTACAAGATAAAGCCAGCAAAGTCCGATCAAAGTTAGTCCGAGGGTCACCAATAAAGTGGATAGTAGTTCAGCGCTGCTCTCTAGTTGTGGTAGGATGATTCAGTTGACTAATAACTGCTAGGAAGAAACTATCCGAAGGTCACCAAAGAGGTAAATAGAAGCCCAAAGGTTGCAGACGTTGAAATATCATGCGTTCGCTTTCAATTCACATATTATTTGAATTGGAAATATATGACCATAATTTCATCATCATCAATGGGCTTCAATTTCAGGAACTCCGTCTCAACATTGTTCTGGGACTAATTTTTCTACAAGCTCTGCAATATCCATTGGCGACTCACCAATACTTAGACAAGGCAGTTGGGCATAGTTAGTAGATGCACACCTTGGCAATGATGCCCATATCCATTATTTAATCAAATATATACAATGCCACAATTTATTATTATCTATATTACTAAAAGTCTGTTCTTGACCGGTTTTGGCCATCTGTGCTACGATTTCCGAGAGAACGCCGCAACCTACGGCCGTCATTTTTGGCCACCTTGCTCAGAGCCCCCCTCCGCCACATGTGTGCCGAGGATTTTTCCCGTCGATTAAAAATGACAGAGATATTAATGTTTTTACAAAATTCCCCATTCCCTCTGCTGCCCCCGCTGGCGGCAGGGGGGAGGGACTATAAAACCAGGAAGTGATGTGCCACACAGTCTCTTCAAGATGGAGGAAGACAGAGGGTCACGTTTCTCTGAGCTGTGAATAGCACTGAACACATGTCTATTCAAATGTAAGTGCCCTTAGTGGTTCTAAAATGCTTGCAGAATGTGTCTATTGGATCTAAATCTTGCAAAAAGTGTCTCTATTGGTTCTAAAGCTTGCAAAAACAATGTCTATTGGTTCTAAAGCTTGCAAAAAGTGTCTATTGATTCTAAAGCTTGCAAAAAAGTGTCTATTGGTTCTAAAGCTTGCAAAAAATGCCTATTGCAGGTTCTAAAGCTTGAAAAAAAATGCCTATTGGTTCTAAAGCTTGCAAAAAAATTTCTATTGGTTCTAAAGCTTGCAAAAAATGTCTCTTGGTTCTAAAGCTTGCAAAAAAATGTCTCTTGGTTCTAAAGCTTGCAATAAAAAATTGGTTCTAAAGCTTGCAAAAAATGTCTATTGGTTCTAAAGCTTGCAAAAAAATGTCTATTGGTTCTAAAGCTTACAAAAATGTCTATTGGTTCTAAAGCTTGCAAAAAACATGTCTATTGGTTCTAAAGCTTGCAAAAAAATGTCTATTGGTCCTAAAATGGTTCATACTAGCACTCCAGAGAGCACCCCTCCCTCCCCTCCCCCCCCCCCCCCCCCCCCCCCCCCCCCCCCCCCCCCTCCCCCCCTCCACCCCCCCTCCCCCTCCCCTCCCCTGGTTGGCGTGGCTTGGGTGTGTCTTGAAATTGAAAGGCACTACTTACTGCAAATGGTGGCATGAAGTTGAAAGGCACTACCTACTGCAAATGGCGACTTGGGCATTGGCTTGAAGTTGAAAGGCACTAATACTGCAAATGGTGGCTTGGGAGCTTTGGCTTGAGGTTGAAAGGCACTACTTACTGCTAATGGTGGCTTGTTTGTTTTGGTTTGAAGTTGAAAGGCACCACTTACTGCAAATGGTGGCTTGGGTGCTTTGACTTGAAGTTGAAAGGCACTATTACTGCAAATGATGGCTTGGGAGCTTTGACTTGAAGTTGAAAGGCAATACTTCCTGCAAATCATGGCTTGAGTGTGGCTTGAAGTTGAAAGGCACTACTTAGTGCAAATGGTGGCTTGGGTGCAATGGCTTGAAGTTGAAAGGCATTACTGCAAATGGTGGCATGAAGTTGAAAGGCACTAACTGCAAATGGTGGCTTGGTTGCTTCAGCTTGAAGTTGAAAGGCACTACTTATTGCAAATGGTGGCTTGGGCGTGGCTTGTGTGTGGCTTGAAGTTGAAAGACACCACTTACTGCAAATGATGGTTTGGGTGTGTCTTGGTTGTGGCTTGAAGATGAAAGACACCACTACTGCAAATGGTGGCATGAAGTTGAAAGGCACTACTTACTGCAAATGGTGGCTTGGGTGCTTTGGCTTGGAGTTGAAAGGCACTACTTACTGCAAATGGTGGCTTGGGAGCTTTGACTTGAAGTTGAAAGGCACTGCAAATGGTGGCTTGGGAGCTTTGACTTGAAGTTGAAATGCACTATTACTGCAAATGGTGGCTTGGGTGCAATGGCTTGAAGTTGAAAGGCACTGCTAACTGCAAATGGAGGCTTGGGAGCTTTGGCTTGAAGTTGAAAGGCACTATTACTGCAAATGGTGGCTTGGTTGTGGCTTGGGTGTGGTTTGAAGTTGTAAGACACCACTTACTGCAAATGGTGGCTTGGGTGTGGCTTGAAGTTGAAAGGCACTACTTACTGCAAATGGTGGCTTGGGAGCTTTGACAAAGTTGAAAGGCACTACTTACTGCAAATGGTGGCTTGGGTGTGGCTTGAAGTTGAAAGACACCACTAACTGCAAATGGTGGCATGAAGTTGAAAGGCACTATTACTGCAAATGGTGGCTTGGTTGCTTGGTGGCTTGGGAGCTTTGAAGTTGAAAGGCACTACTTACTGCAAATTATGGCTTGGGTGTGGCTTGAAGTTGAAAGACACCACTTACTGCAAATGGTGGCATGAAGTTGAAAGGCACTGCTTACTGCAAATGGTGGCTTGGGTGCTTTGCCTTGAAGTTGAAAGGCACTATTACTGCAAATGGTGGCTTGGTTGCTTTGGCTTGAAGTTGAAAGGCACTACTTACTGCAAATGATGGCTTGGGTGTGGCTTGGGTGTGGCTTGAAGTTGAAAGACACTACTTACTGCAAATGGTGGCTTGGGTGCTTTGGCTTGAAGTTGAAAGCACTACTTACTGCAAATGGTGGCTTGGGAGCTTTGGTTTGAAGTTGAAAGGCACTATTACTGCAAATGGTGGCTTGGTTGCTTTGGCTTGAAGTTGAAAGGCACCACTTACTGCAAATGATGGCTTGGGTGTGGCTTGAAGTTGAAAGACACCACTTACTGCAAATGGTAGCATGAAGTTGAAAGGCACTACTTACTGCAAGTGGTGGCTTGGGTGTGGCTTGAAGTTAAAAGGCACTACTTACTGCAAATGGTGGCTTGGATGCATTGGCTGGAAGTTAAAAGGCACTACTGTAAATACACTTACTTCCTGTTTGCACTGTATATTGATTTTAGATAAAACGCTAGCACTTACGGCTGTGATTTTTGGCCAACTTACTCACCCCCCCCCCCCCCCCCCCCCCCCCCCCCCCCCCCTCCGCTGAGCAGGTGCAGATAATTTTTCCCATCAATGAAAAATAAAAGTTATTAGTTTTTTTTAAAAAATGTTGAGAATCTCTCTCCTGTCATGGTTTGGTTGAAAGCCACACCTTCTCCTCCGGGGGGGGTGGGGGGGGGGGGGGGGGGGGGGGGGGGGGTAGTGGTTATAAAACCCGGAAATGTGGGTGTGGCTCAGTCTCTGCAAGATGGAGGAGGGAGAGGTCACGACTCGCTGTCTTTAGTGGCTTTGCACCCTACTTCAAATGGTATGAAAGTGCACTTGAATTTGGTGGCCTTGCACCCTGCTTGAAATAGAATTCAAGGATTAGCCGTGAGTCAACTACCAGCCCACCAACCATGAGTGAGTGAGTTGCCAGCACAACAGGCTTGATTGACTGGGACGCCAGCCGAAGAATCCATTTGGCGCACAATTTGCATACTAGCCCTCTGGAAACCAGTCCCTTCAGCCCACAACACCCATACTAGTGCTCCAGAAAGCCCCCCCCCCTTAACTGCCCACCAATATTAGAATTGGTGGAGAGGTGGAATATTGCGTTGGATGACCAGCCCTCCTGTGTGATGCTGGGACCCAACGGGTCCCACTTAGTCTAGTATAATATATCATGCAAAGATCTAGGTGCTCATATTACAAAACTAAAATGCTCATAATTCTGTGGCAGAAATGCAATGCTGTTAGTAGAGCTACTGCCTCACAGATCCAGTGGCACAGGTTCAATCTTGGCGTTAGGTGCATTCTGTGTGGAGTTTGCAAGTTCTCTCTGAACTGCGTGGGTTTGTACTTTGCTTTCCTCTCACATACCAAAGACATGTAAGCTGATTGATTATTTGTCTCCAGAGTGTAAGTGAATCACAGCCTGCGGTGGGTGTTAAGAACGGAATACGGGGGGAATGAATTCAGTCCAAGCGGCACAGTGCAGACCAACCCTTCAATTCAGTCCAAATGGCACAGAGCAGACCAACCCTTCAATTCAGTTCACTCACGGCGTACTCACAGTTCTGGACTCAACTCTCACTCATGGTCTTCCGGTGAGACTGACTCACGTCCGGCCTCTGGGGCTTCATTATCCTGGTTCCCCGGAAGGGGCGTTACCTTCATAATGTTGACTGACAGGCAAGAAGACCAATCTGCTGATCTCATGGTTTATTAAACATTCATAACTTTTTTATTATTTCACCAATCGGAAAAAACCTTGGGGTGGTTGGAGGAGAGGAGGACGGTGAGTAAGATGGCGAAAAAAATCATAGCGATATAGGGAAGCGTTTTTTCTAAAATTTATTCACAACGTAGACAGGAAGTGGTCAAGATGAGACTTTTAGTCATAGTATAGACATATCACCACCAATGGAATTGGAATTTCAGATTAATTGTTAAATTCATATGTCTTCAAGTCATACTGTAATGTCAGGATTCATGTTTATGGAAGGTAATACAAAGATCTTAACAACTTTGGGTGAGAAAGCAAAATAATAGTGGCTTATACTCTAAACATTGCACGACAACACTTCATTTGTGCTTACCAAGATTGTAGACATATTAGGAATCTTGATTTTTTTTTTTTAATGCTTACTTGTTAATATATTGAAGGAAAATAGTCCTAATATAACACTCCAATGAAAAACTGAGAAGCAATATAATTTACTGTAAATTCTTTTAGACCTCGATATTGCATATGAAATTATGTTCACAATTTTATAATTTTGGGCTTTGATGTTTCAGGAAAGTAGATTCTTCTTTTAGAAACATAGAAGTCAAGTCAAGTCACTTTTATTTATATAGCACATTTATAAAACAACTCTCGTTTACCAAAGTGCTTTACATTGATGGAGGTACTAACACATAGAAAATTGGTGCAGGAGGAGGAGGCCATTCGGCCCTTCGAGCTAGCACCGCCATTCATTGTAATAATTGCTGATCATTGCTGATCGCCCCAATCAATATCCCGTGCCTGCCTTCTCCATGCCTTTATGACCCTATTAAAAATAACTTTTGGAAGCAGGCTTATCATGTCGGCCATTTCATGAGTAGATGCCCCCACATGCCGTAAGAGTTGACTAAGCAGCACCCAGCATTGCTCCATATTTTTGAACAATTACTTAATTCTGTCCTACTGCAAGCTCCAGCTGATCCATTCTAACTGACAGGAGTTTCATCTCTTGCAAAAAATATTCTCAATAATTTGCTATATTTTTCATAAAACATAGGACATTCACATCAATGTGGCAAAACAGTACATCCATTTTAAACATAAAATATTGCACATAAATTAAGGTATTCATATTTTCAACAGAACTGGCAGCTCATTCCTAGTGTTGATATTAATGTTGGTTTGGAGAATAAATCATAATTGCTGCTATATTCTAAGAATGCTATCTTGGTTACGTTCCAGCATCTGTTTTGTGGCCAATTATGTTTGGTATCACTGAAAGGGTGCTTCAGTTTGGAGAGCATACTTGGCATGTGATTGAGGTGATGAAGCAATCTTAATGGTTAAACCCCTGTCCCACGGTACGAGTTCATTCTATGAGTTCTGAAAACGAATGCATACGTGACTAGTCTCATTGATCTATAAGAGTCATTCCACATGGTGACATTTGGCCCATGATAGACCTTCAACATTCAGTCTGTTCCTGGGTGTAGGCCTGCAGACACATGAAGCTCCTGTGATTATTTTGTTTATCATCTTCACACATTTGACCGGGAAGCCAATAGTAGGCATCCAGCGACCATATTAATGATCTGTTAAATTCCTCTGAGATGATTGCAGCATCTCACCCTCTACTGCACTGAGCAAACCTTGGACAGAAATCTCTTTCAGAATGAAACAGCCCAATAACTCAGCAACTGAAGCTCAGCTTTGTGTAGAGTGTGTGGACAATGCTGAGCATCGTATGGGCTCTTCAGGGCTGTTGGGGCCACCTTATGCACAAGCGTCACTTTAGAAATTCACCTGGCTACAACTGCAGAAACTCTGATCAGCCCAAGGGGTACATGATAGCATAGAAACATAGAAATATAGACAATAGGTGCAGGAGTAGGCCATTCGGCCCTTCGAGCCTGCACCGCCATTCAATATGATCATGGCTGATCATCCAACTCAGTATCCTGTACCTGCTTTCTCTCCATACCCCCTGATCCCTTTAGCCACAAGAGCCACATCTAACTCCCTCTTAAATATAGCCAATTAACTGGCCTCAACTACATTCTGTGGCAGAGGATTCCAGAGATTCACCACTCTCTGTGTAAAAAATATTTTTCTCATCTCAGTCCTAAAAGATTTCCCCTTTATCCGTAAACTGTGACCCCTTGTTCTGGACTTCCCCAACATCGGGAAAAATCTTCCTGCATCTAGCCTGTCCAACCCCTTAAGAAATTTGTAAGTTTCTATAAGATACCTCCTCAATCTCCTAAATTCTAGCGAGTACAAGCCGAGTCTACCCAGTCTTTCTTCATATGAAAGTCCTGACATACCAGGAATCAGTCTGGTGAACCTTCTCTGTACACCCTCTATGGCAAGAATGTCCTTCCTCAGATTAGTAGACCAAAACTGTACACAATACTCCAGGTGTGGTCTCACCAAGTCCCTGTACAACTGCAATAGAACCTCCATGCTCCTATACTCAAATCCTTTTGCTATGAATGCTAAAATACTATTCACTTTCTTCACTGCCTGCTGCACCTGCATGCCTACTTTCAATGACTGGTGTACCATGACACCCAGGTCGAAAGCCTTCTGAAAGTCCAGATATAACACATCCACTGCTTCTCCCTTATCCACTCTACTAGTTACCTCCTCGAAAAATTCTATAAGATTCGTCAGACATGATTTACCTTTCATAAATCCATGCTGACTTTGTCCAATGAATTCACCACTTTCCAAATGTGCTGCTATCCCATTTTTAATAACTGACTCCAGAACTTTCCCCACTACTGATGTTAGACTAACTGGTCTGTAATTCCCCGTTTTCTCTCTCCCTCCCTTTTTAAAAGGTGGGGTTACATTAGCTACCCTCCAATCCTCAGGAACTACTCCAGAATCTAAAGAGTTTTGAAAAATTATCACTAATGCATCCACTATTTCTGTGGCTACTTCCTTAAGTACTCTGGGATGCAGCCTATCTGGCCCTGGGGATTTATCGGCCTTTAATCCATTCAATTTACCTAACACCACTTCCTGGCTAACCTGGATTTCACCAGTTCCTCCATCTCATTTGACCCACGGTCCCCTGCTATTTCCAGCAGATTAATTGTCTTCCTTCGTGAAGACAGAACCAAAGTAGTTATTCAATTGGTCTGCCATGTCCTTGTTCCCCATGATCAATTCACCTGTTTCTGACTGCAAGGGACCTACATTTGTTTTAACTAATCTTTTTCTCTTCACATATCTATAAAATATTTTGCAGTCAGTTTTTATGTTCCCTGCCAGTTTTCTTTCATAATCTATTTTCCCTTTCCTAATTAAGCCCTTTGCCCTCCTCTGCTGGACTGAATTTCTCCCAGTCCTCTAGTAGGCTGCTTTTTCTGGCTAATTTGTATGCTTCATCTTTTGTTTTGATACTATCCCTGATTTCCTTTGTTATCAACAGATGCACTACCGTCCCTGATTTATTCTTTTGCCAAACTGGGATGAACAATTGTTGTAGTTCATCCATGCAGCTTTTAAATGCCTTCCATTGCATATCCACCGTCAACCCTTTAAGAATCAATTGCCAGTCTATCTTGGCCAATTCATACCCTCAAAGTTACCTTTCTTTAAGTTCAGAACCCTTGTTTCCGAATTAATTATCTCACTCTCCATCCTAATTAAGAAATCAACCATATTATGGTCACTGTTGCCCAAGGGGCCACGCACAACAAGACTGCTAACTAACCCTTCCTCATTACTCAATACCCAGTCTAGAATAGCCTGCTCTCTCGTTGGTTCCTCTACATGTTGGTTTAGAAAACTATCCCGCGTACATTCCAAGAAATCCTCTTCCTCAGCACCCCTGCCAATTTGATTCACCCAATCTATATGTAGGTTGAAGTCATCCATTATATCTGTTTTACCTTTGTTGCACGCATTTCTAATTTCCTGTTTGATGCCATCGCCAACTCCACTACTACTGTTAAGTGGCCTGTACACAACTCCCACTAGCGTTTTCTGCCCCTCAGCTCTACCCATACCGATTCCACATCCTCCAAGCTAATGTCCTTCCTTTCTATTGCGTTAATCTCCTCTCTAACTAGCAACGCTGCCCCACCTCCTTTTCCTTTCTGTCTAACTCTCCTGAATATTGAATATCCCTGGATGTTCAGCTCCCAGCCTTGGTCACCCTGGAGCCATGTCTCCATGATCCCAACTATATCTTAGTCATTAATAGCTATCTGCACATTCAACTCATCCACCTTATTATGAATGCTCCTTGCATTAAGATACAAAGCCTTCAGGCTTGTTTTTACAACACTCTTACCCCTTATACAATTATGTTGAAAAATGGCCCTTTTTGATTTTTGCCCTGGATCTGTCTGCCTGCCACTTTTACTTTTCTCTATTGCTTCTACCCTCATTTTACACCCCTCTGTCTCTCTGCTCACACATTTAAGAATCCCACCACCTCTTATTCTCTGTTTATTATCTTTTTTCTTCTTCCCTCCCTACATGTTGGGTCTGAGTGCTTCCCTTCTCTGCCTCCTGCCTCACACACTGTCTACTAGCTTTCTCTATTTGAGTCCCTCCCCCCAACCGTTCTAATTTAAAGTCTCCCCAGTAGCCTTTGCAAATCTCCCCGCCAGGAGCATCTTACATTAACCAGGAAATAACTGTGTCACCCACATTACTGTCTCTAGTTAACTACATCAATTGATGGTAGAAATCTTTGGCCTGATGTACATATTTGTTTTGGCTCAGCGTTTGTTCAGAACTATTTATGAATCATAAATAGACCATGATTGCAAGATGCTCAGTCTTCTGTTGGCTGATAATGTGATGCTGGCATCATGAAAATGATATTCCTCTTCAATTACTGGAGACTCTGATCTCACACTTGTCTCTGTGCCAACTGTGAGCAGACAAACTGGTTTATTTTACATGGCATATATAGATTGCTGCCGTTTCTTTGAGAAATTCATCCATTTCCTACTTCACTCATGACTCTTTGTTACATCAAAATAGTGAAATGCGCCACATTTCTTCAAAAAGGGTGAATTATTTTACGTTATCTATCTGTACACCAATTGAAATCACCTCTTAAAGGAAGGTCGTGACCCCAAATGTTATTGTTATTCACCTCTACACAGTCATAGAGTCATCATGTCATAGAGTGATACAGTGTGGAAACAGGCCCTACAGCCCAACTCACCCACACCAGCCAACATGTCCCACCTACACTAGTCCCACCTGCCCGCGTTTGGTCCATATCACTCCAAACCTGTCCTACCCATGTACCTGTCTAACTGTTTCTTAAACGTTGGGATAGTCCCATTCTCAACTACCTCCTCTGCCAGCTTGTTCTATACACCCACCACCCATTGTGTGAAAAAGTTACCCCTCAGATTCCTATTAAATCTTTTCCCCATCACCTTAAACCTGTCCTCTGGTCCTTGATTCTACCCGATTTATTCCTCTCATGATTTTATACATATGCTGTCTGACCCAATGCGTTCTTTCAGCGCTTTGCTTTTCGTTCGCCATCAGCAGTTTCTTGTGTCTCCTTATAAAATGAGAACGTGCTCTCACTTCCTTCCACTGAATTCTCTCTGGATAATGAACGAGTGGCAGAAAACTAAGACAGATTGGTAGAAAGAGAGAAAGATAGAGGGAAATAAACACTACTGTTTCACTCAGAATTGATGGATTGTGCATAGATGATTGGTCTAATGAAGTGTTGGGGGATTACTCTTTCTCTGGGCTTAACACTGGAGGTCATTCCCCTCTGTGAGGGAGATATTACCTTGTTAAAGTTTACGGATTAATCGCCTTGTAAATGAAGCATTTTCATGAGCTTGGGGCAGGCAGACATCCAAGATGTGCTCATGGTGATATCAATTACACCCAGTAACAAGGATGCCTTCCCACTGACTGCACAGATTCGACGACAGCAGGACACTGGCAGGCACAACCTGTGGTGTCACAGCCACTATCCTATTTATAACAAGTGTACACTGCTGACCTGGCACTTGATGCAATAAAATACACTGCTTGTGAATTAGCGGCCCATTTCTCTTCGGGACATGTTGGCTGGTGTGGGCATGTTGGGCCAAAGGGCCTGTTTCCACACTGTATCACTCTATGAGGGAGTTAGATGTGGCCCTTGTGGCCAAGGGGATCAGAGGGTATGGAGAGAAGGCAGGTACGGGATACTGAGTTGGATGATCAGCCATGATCATATTGAATGGCGGTGCAGGCTCGAAGGGCCGAATGGCCTACTCCTGCACCTAATTTCTATGTTTCTATGACCTGCACAATCACATGATCAGCTGTATGACTAGCACTGGGATTTCTGCAGATGGAGTTTTTTTGTTATTTTAATGATGTGTCTTGAGATTTCAGAATAAACGGTCACTCATTTACATAGAAATGAGGAGAAATGTTTTCTCTCAGGGTGTCCTGGACCTTTGGAATTCTTTTCTCCAGAGGGTTGTTTAGGCTGAATCATTAAATGTATTGAAATCTTTCTTTCTTTGATTTGAATCCAAGAAATAAAGATTTTTGGATTACAGGAATGTTGAGGGGAATATATGGGAAAGTGGAGCAGTGGCTAAAATCAGATTAGAGCAAGGGACCAAGTAGTCTATTATTACTATTTCTACATAAACTCTGATGTTCTTATGACTTCTAAGAAGGGTAATTTCATTCTGTACTATTTGTCCATATTGTGCCTGGTTTACAACTCTGCCAAGGAAATTATGACCTCTGATTTCTATGTTGCAAGATGTTAAGCCCCTGTCCCACTTACGTGTCCTTGGCATGCTAATTACGCGACCTTGGAGTCGCATTGAGGCGCGACGGTCCGGCGAGAGTCGCGCGCATCATCATGCGCCCGCACAGCCGTCTGGAGTGCGTGACGTCATTTGAAGATGGACACAAAATGCAGGAGTAACTCAACAGGACCGGCAGCATCTATGGAGAGAAGCAATGGGTGATGTTTCGGGTCGAGACTCTTCTTCAGACTGAAAGAAGGGTCTTGACCCGAAACGTCATCTATTCCTTCTCTCCAGAGATGCTGCCGGTTCCGCTGAGTTACACCTGCATTTTGTGTCTATCTTCAATTTTTTTGGCCCCGCTCTGGCAGTAGAAGTGGGGGCGGATCCGGCTTCCGCAACGGCCGTGAGCCCCAGGCCGAGTTTGACGATCGTTTTCCTGCTTCTGCTGCTGTTGGAGGTGAGACGTTGCGTCGCGCCAGGGTCTTGGGCCTGTCCCACTTTGGCCGTCAGTTACGCGACAGGCCGCTGGTACGTGAAGATTTTGTTTGGTACAAAATCCTGGAGCGCCGCGCGATACCGCGCACAACTCCATACCCCTCCGCGCTTCTCAGTGGGATCAGCCCCGTGCGGCCACACGATGCCCGTGCACCTCAACGCGATGACGAGGTCGCGTAATTTGCACGTAAGTGGGACAGGGCTTTTAGACTTCTGGTTCTCTTTGGTGGGAAAGCTGACACCAACTTCGAGAATCATGTTCATAAGTGATCGGAGAAGAATTAGGCCGTTCGGCCCATCAAGTCTACTCTGCTATTCAATCATGGCTGATCTATCGCTTCCTCCTAACCTCATTCTCCTGCCTTCTTCCCATAACCTCTGACACCCGCACTAATCAAGAATCTATCTATCTCTGTCTTAAAAATATCAATTGACTTGGCCTCCACAGCCTTCTGTGGCAAAGAATTCCACAGATTCGCCACCCTCTGACTAAAGAAATTCCTCCTCATCTCCTTCCTAAAGGAACATCCTTTAATTCTGAAGCTGTGAGCTCTGGTCCTAGACTTCCCCACTAGTGGGAACATCCTCTCCACATCCACTCTATCCAGGCCTATCACTATTTGGTTAGATTCTATGAGGTTGCCCCCTCATCCTTCCAAACTCCAGCGAGTACAGGTCCAGTGCCGTCGAACGCTCATCAAATGTTAACCCACTCATTCCTGGAATCATTCTCGTAAACCTACGAACACTAAACCTCAAATCTTGTGATCATCTATAATTTCCTCTTAATATTAAGCTTCCATTGTATAGTGTTCTGATCGTTTTATTCTCTGCAACTTTATTGTTTTGGTTTTACTGTTCCCAATTTCAGGATTAGCCACTGTGCAGGCTTGTGATGATGCATGCCGTAATGGTTTTCTGATGGTATTATTTCATGGCCACGACTTTATTTTTGGACACATGCCCTTTTGTGTTACTGCTAAGAAGCTGTTCACTTAGTGATCAGTATTGGTCGAATGAGTTTTGAAGCCATGTCATGATTTATCACTTAATTGTCATAACAGGTGCAGCTTGTTTCAATAATTCGCCATTCAGCACTGCATGGGCAAAATAAATCTATCTTACTCTCAAATTATGTAACCTGTCACATTTGAGCATATGTTTATCACGCCGTGTATTGATATTGATACGAATGAACTACATTTCATGGACTTTGAAACTAAAGTTGTTCTCGGTATGCTCACATCATTTCAAGAAAATTAAACTGAGTTCTCATTAAAACATTTAAATTATTGCTGTGCTTTTACATTCTTATTGGAAACACGTGGGGGTATCATTTTCTTTATTCCTTTTTTAGCTTTTTTTTCTGATGTCAGATGCCTATTTAAAATAGGATCTGTGGTCAGTGTTTCACAATCTGAATGATAGATATCTGATCCTACTGTTTTTATTTTGCAGCATTTCATCAGCCACAATGGGGTCAAGGAAAGAGCTTTCACATCGCGGCCCTGTTTCCACCAATCTTTCCACCGCCATGCACTAAGAAGTACGAGAATCATGAGAAGTGCAAGACGCCACTATATGCAGATGCCGATAAGTGTGTTCAGCTCTGGCTGAACAATTTCTAATCTTGTGATGTGGACTCGATAAGAAGATCAGTCACAATGTTTTCAAGGAACTCACCATCCTGTTATTGTGCTGCTGAGTTTCTGGTCATGCTGTTCCAGTTAGAAATAAAAAAAGGTTCCTGGCTCAATTCCAAGTGAACATAAAAGGAACTGTTGCTTCCTGTGACTATATTGACTTTTCACATAGAAACAATCAAATCCAATTTGTACATGTACTGATTCAAACTAGTTCAATTGTTTAATTTGAACGGCGGCACGATGGCACAGCGGTAGAGTTGCTGCCTTACAGCACTTGCAGTGCCAGAGACCCGGGTTCGATCCTAACTACGGGTGCTGTCTGTACAGAGTTTGTACGTTCTCCCTGTGACCTGCATAGGTTTTCTCCGAGATCTTTAATTTCCTCCCACACTCTAAAGACCTACAGGTTTGTAGGTTAATTGGCTGGTACTGTATAAGTGTAAATTGTAAATTGTCCCTAGGGTAGTGTTAATGTGCGGGGATCACTGGTCGGTGCGGACTCAGTGGGCTGTTTCCGTGCTGTATCTATGAACTAAATTAAACTAATATTAGCAGCAGTTAAAGATATTTGTCACCAGTAACTGAACAAATATTATTTTAGTCGTCAAATTCAGTATCATATAAGCAAGGAGGTATAATTACTACAAAAAGTACTGTGAGGTTTACTGATCATGGAGTGCTAATGCAGTTTGTAAAATGCAAGTTTTCACCATGAAGATCATTTTGCAGGGAGTTTTAACTTTTAGGGCATCTTGATACTTGATTGGTTCTATATACCAGTGAATGTGAAACGTTAGTGTCACAGGAATCCTACTTTGATACAATTAAAATAAACATGTTTCTTCCATAAGGTTTACTCTGATCAAGTCTGACATTCATGTTGCCTAGACAATGGAGAAATGATGCAAACCAGTAAAGATTTCCTCTCAGCGTGGTAAACCGTGACTGAGGCTTAGGAATAATCATCAGGAAACTGTTCTTTCACATTTGCAGGAACCCACAAAATCACTATCTCATAAATGTAACTTTTACCGTTGCAAGCTTACACAAAGACCTTGCTGAAGAATGCATTTTTCATTTATTCACACATGAACTTCAATAACAGGAAACAGGAGGAGACCATTCGGCCCCCTGAACCTATTCTATCTTCTAGTTAAATCATGATTTGCATCTTAACCCATCCTCTTGCCGTGGCTCGACACCTTTTCAAAACCTTCCACTGCTAAAGTCTATGTCAGATATAGATGTCCATAAGTCTGAAGAAGGGTCTCGACCCGAAATGTCACCCATTCCTTCTCCCAAGAGATGCTGCCTGTCCCGCTGAGTTATTCAAGATTTAGTGCCTAGTCTGATCTGGAAACCAACATCTATTGCTCTTTGTGAGAGAGAGAATGGATGTAATGTGTCTCAGTAAGGATACATTCAATCTGAAGAAGGGTTTAGGGTTGAGAAGGTTGATCTTTATGGGGAAATTGACCAGGCTGGGGCATTGGATGGTATGGACAAATTGGGCCAAAGGGCCTGTTTCTGGGCTGTAACACTTTTAGAATGTGGCTCTACCGATGAATTGAGATTGAGATGTAAATGATTCTGAGATGACTTGGCAGGGTGGACGAGAGGCTGATTCCTCTGTCTGGAGTAATTGGAATAAGGTGGAAATAGATACTCAGGATAGAAGCCATTGAGATAGATTTCTCTTTCCCAGTGGGTTGTGAATAGATATTAGTTAAAGGCTGAAGATAGACACAAAAAGCTGGAATAACTCAGCGGGACAGGCAGCATCCCTGGAGAGAAGGAATGGGTGACGTTTTGGGTCGTGACCCTTCTTCAGACTGTTAAAGGCTGAGTTTGGTTCTGAAGGGGATTAAGGATAGTAAGTTTAAATAAAACATTATTCACAAGGGAGTCCTACAGTCCTATTTCGGGTCTTTAAATTCTCTAAATATTTTTATACTTTTAGCTCAGGCTACAAATACAGGCACGTTTTTAAAGACCCTCCACTAATAATAAATTCCTCTCTTTTTCACTTTTCCTGATTTTTCTTTATTCTGTTTTGCATGGTTTTTGATCCCCCCCCCCCCCCACCCCCATTCCCCCCTCAATTCAACCCTTCTGTAGCAGATAGATTTGTTAGTACATTTGTAGATGATGCCTAATTTAGTGGATTTGCAAACAGTAAGGTGGGCAGTTGATGGCAAAACCTTCAACAGAATTGATGTACATAGGGATCTTAGGTGCAAATTCACAGTTCCCTGAAAGTAGCAACATAATTAGATAAATTAGATTAGTATAATCTGATTATAGATTATACTAATAATTAGATTAGTAAAGAAGGCGTCTGGTATGCTTGCCTTTATCGGTCAGGGTATTGCTTTTAAGAGTCAGGAAGTTGTGTTATAACTTTATAGGACTTAAGACCATATTTCGATAATTGTGTGTAGTTCTGGTTGAAACATTTTTTTTAAAGGGCGGCACATTAGTGCAGCTGGTACAGCCACTGCCTCACAGTGCCAGAGACCCAGGTTCCATCCTGACCTTGGTGCTGTGTGTGTGTGTGTGTGTGTGGAGTTTGTATGTTCTCCCTGTGACTGCGTGAGTTTACTCCAGGCTCTCCGGTTTCCTCCTACATCCTAAAGACCTGTGGGTTTGCAGGTTCATTGTAAGTTGTCCCGAGTGTGTAAGGGAGTGAATAAGAAATTGGGATAACACAGAACTAGTGTGAACTGATGATCGATGGTCGGCGTGGACTCGGGCCTGTTTCCATGCTGTATCTCAAAACTAAACCAAAGGTCTTCTTCAGCTTTGCTCTCTCCTTTTTACACAACATTTCAGCCATAAATAGACAAAGTGGGAGGAATCGGGCTAATTCGTTGTATATGAAGGTCTGTGCGGAAGAGAACTATTAACTAGGCCAGGAATTCCTGTCTTGGACAGGCAGCTTTCTCTCACATCTTTTATCCTCCTCCACAAAACACATCGACAAATGCCCACATTCATATTTTCAGTTCTGTAACAGAAAGTGTTGCAGCCAAAGAGGGTGGCATGGTAAAGTTACTGCCTCACAGAACTTGCAGCACCTGAGACCTGGGTTCAATCCCGACCACGGGAGCTGTCTCTATGGCGTTTGTACGTTCTCCCCGTGACTGCGTGAGTTTTCTCCGAGATTTTCGGTTTCCTCCCACACTACAAAGACATACAGGTTCGTAAGTTAATTGGCTTGGTATAAATGTAAATTTCCCCTAGTGTGTGTAGGTTAGTGTTAATGTGCGGGGATCACTGTTTGGTGCGGACTCGGTGGGCCGAAGGGCCTGTTTCCGCACTGCATCTCTAAAATAAACTAAAAAAAAGGTCTCGAGCATAAATCTCGGAAAACAAACCGAGATAGAAAACACCTCGATCTATTTTACATTTTCCTTGCACTTTTTCTCCTTTGATACCTTGTTTTCACACCTTACCCTTCTATATCTCTGTGTCTCCCTCTCCCCTGACTCTCAGTCTGAAGAACGATCTTGACCTGAAACCTCACCCATTCCTTCTCTCAAGAGGTGCTGCCTGTCCCGTTGAGTTACACCAGAATTTGTGTCTATCTTTGACAGAGAAAAAGCCAACTCTCACAAGACAAGTTTGTTCATGTAGAAAAAGAAAGACACAAAATGCTGGAGTAACTCAATGTCAGGCTGAAGAAGGGTCCCAACCTAAAACGTCACCTGTCCATGTTCTTCAGGGATGCTGTCTGACCCACTGAGTTTTTTGTAAACCAGTATTTGCAGTTCCTTGTTTGTATTCTTCTTTCATGTAGTATTCACCACACAGTTTTCAAGGCAATAACTTATGAAACTTCCGGTGGCAATATGGTGACTTAGGATGTGTGCCATTTAGCTCCAACCTAGGAATTAAAACTGTGGGAGACCTCTATAAGAAGGGGACTTTCCTCTCTTTTCATGAACTACAGGAGAAATATCATTTGAAAGCAAGCAATCTTTTTAGATATCTTCAAATCAGCGATTATGTGAAAACATACACACAAGACTGTCCTTTTATTGGTCCAGATATATTAGACGATTGTTTGAATAGACATGCCGACACAAGTAAGTTGATATCTTACATTTATAACACTCTCTTAAATGTGGATACCCCACCTTCTGAGATGTATAGGCGAGCATTGGAAGACTAGTTGGGTTTATCAATTTCGAAATATATATGGGAGGAAAGCCTACTATACATACATTACTGCTCTCTCAATGTCAGGCATTCCCTGATACAATTTAAAATACTGCATAGGCTATACTATTCAAAGACTAAATTGAATAAGATCTTCTCAACTGTCTCCTCTATCTGTGATAAATGTCAACTTCAAGAAGCTACTATAACCCATTCCTTTGCATCCTGTATAAAGATACAAAACCTCTGTTGGGAATATTCGATTTCTTCTCTAAAACACTTAAAATTAAACTGGAATCAGATACAAAACCAATAACTTTAGGAATGTCAGAGGCCTGTTCTAAGTTAGCGATATTTCAAAGACGCTTCCTTGACTACGGTCTAATAATTGCAAAAAAACTCATACTCAAATTCTGGAAAAAGACAACAGTTCCCACAGTGAAGATGTGGATTACTGACTTGTCCGAGGCATTACATTTAGAAAATATTAGGCTTGTTTTGGCTGATAAAGTAGACCAATTCATCAAAACATGGTCACCTTTCACTGAATTTCTTCAAGAACAGAATGGTTGAACACAAATTTAAAACCGATGCATGGGATGGGTGAGGTTTTTTTTTTCTTTTTTTTTTTTCTGCATTTCTTTGGGGGGGGGGGCATATCTCCGGTTTTTTTTTTCTCTTTTTTTTTCTCGCACTTCTTTGGTAGTTCAGGGGTCTTTTCTTCTCTCTCTTTTGCATCTTTCTTTTTCTTCATTCTTTCCTTTTTTCTCTTTTTTTAAATTTATATATCAATTTATAAAATGTTAAAAATGAAGCTGTACGAAAATTGTATAACTCTCCTGCCGATTGCTTTATTCTTGTACAATTGCGTCTAATAAAATAAATTTTAAAAAAACTTATGAAAGCTATGGAAAATTACCGATTTTTTTTTTTTATTACTATTGTGAGGTCAACTGTAATAGCTTGAATTTTTGTACAAGAACACTCAACATTTAATTATTTTTACTGTTGAAAAATATTATTCTACGCCTTTGGCAAACGGAATAATATCATGTGTTTTCACATCACATATTTTCATATTACATTACCACGCATAATGCACCATCTGCCAACATTTTTCCCATTCACTTAAGTTGACTGTCCTCAGTCAAAATGAGTGAAAGAGAAGGGTAGAAACAGAAACACATCAACAGAGCAAGACAATGCAAAGGGTGGAGGCATGGAGGCATGGAGGGAGAGAAGCATAAGGAAAGAGAAATAAAGAAGAGAAACATGACTGTTACATAGTTTATATGGATTTTAGTAAGGACTTTGACACGGCACGATATGGTAGGCCAATCCAAAAGGCTAGAATCCATGGGATCCAAAGCAAGCTGGGAAATGAGTTGTAACATTGGCTTAGTAATATGAGATGGAAGGATAATGGTGGAAAGTGGCTGTGTGACTGGAAATTTACGACAATGTATGTCCCACTGAGATCAGTGCTGGGGCCTTTGCTCTACATCATATACATTACCTATTCTGACAGGACTGTGGAAGGTATGATAAGTAAGTCTGCAGGCCACATGAAAATGAGTGGTGCCCTTGATACTGAGGAGAACAGGCTTAGGTTGTAGGATGATATTGAACCGCAGGTAAATTGGGCAGAACAATAACAGATGGGATTTAATCCCATTAGGTGCAGAGATGCTCTTTGGGAAATCTACTATGGGTAGAACATACACAAAGGATGGTAGAGCACCAGGTATAGCACCAAGTTGTACACTTGTATACCAGTGTGCAAGTCCACAGATTCCTAAAGGTGGCAGCACATACAGGCAGTGTACAGCACATACAGCACATACAAACCTTATGGAAGTCAGATTTTACATTTCACAATCACCATCCCAATTCCTGCCCAAACTAACTCACTCAATCTGGCACATCGCCTGTCCATATTCTCCAGAGATGCTGTCTGTGTTACTCCAGCAATTGTGTTCATCACTAAGAGTATTAACTGTCTCAATGAAGTCCAATAACATTCGGGGCACTTTCTGAGGCATGTGGCCTTCTGGATAAGCACGACTGCCATTGCCGGTTAGAGTTCTGTCTCAACGTTAGGACACCTTCTGTGGAGTGTGGCCTTCTGGGTATGCAATGTAGCAATGTTAAAAAAAATTGAGATTTAAAAAATCAAGTCTGCAATTTATCCCATCAGATAAAGCATAAAAATAACTTTAATTTGACACCCAATTCACTTTCATATCTTCAGTATTAAAGAAGTTATGGCCATTTTCATACACTGAAATTAGCATCTTGTTCCCTATTGCTTTTCCATTGACTTAACTCAAAAGCTGTGATCGAGGACAAAAGCCCATAACTTTCTTAAAAATTAAAAGAACTGAATGAAATTTTTAATGATTATAGATTGAAGCATTCTGAAACAAATATGAAACAATCTTACTTGGATGACCTGAAATTAAAGCATATAATTAGTTAGTTACTTAATTGTTGCTAATTACAAAATTCAATTAGATCTAAATTCAACTAGATCTAAACATCTATCCATTTCTTAAGAAAAGGTTAACATTTTTAAATAGCTTAAGTGTCCAAATAACATTCATAAAACAATTCACAATATAACATGATTTTAAAATCTCATTGTCATGGATTTATAGGCCAAATGGAAGGAATTTAATTCCCGTAAATTAATGGCCATTTTAATCATCCTGCGAGTGAGATTTTGTGGAACACGATCGATTGGCATGTTGCTGTTTGTGGTGAATTTAAACCCCATATCGGCAGGAAAAAACCCAGCCGGTTCGTATATTTACATAATCTCATTTTCGCTGATGAAATTTTGATTAACATAATCCTAAGAAGCACGTTTATATGTAAAATAAATGATTTACCTTATGTCTTGTCCCGTATGGGAGATCCGTCCCGTTGTCGGCGTTGAAAGTCGCTTTTTAATTTTACTCCAGCCATTAAATTGTCCCAAGGTTTAAAAAAAAAAATTCACAGAACGGCAGTCGGAATGATTATTCAGCATTAGGTAGTAGCGCGCGAAAATATATCTCGGACAAGCAGGATAAAACGGCATTTTAATCCCCCCCCCCCCCCCCCCAAAGGCGCCAAAGTCGTGCACACGGCCAGTGACAGAACTGCAGCGCCGCTGAAGGTAAGTTTTGTAACATATCTATGCAATGCCCCCATCGCTAACTTGCTTCTGATCAAAACTGATTGTACAGTATTGTGGAACTTACAAACTGCCAGAATTGTTTACATGAGTGCGTGTTTACATAAAGCGTTCACATTTAGATCGCATTTAGGATGCTTTCTTCATTAGCCTGTGCCAGAGAGTCAGAGTCATGGAGTCATACAGCATGGAAACAGGACCCTTAGCCCAACTTGCCCAAGCCAACCAAGGTGCCCCATCAATACTAGTCCCACCTGCCTGCATTTGGCCTATACCCTTCGAAACCTTTTCTATCCATGTACCTGTCTTTCAAATGTGTTTATTGTACCTGCCTCACCAACCTCCTCTGGCAGCTCATTCCATATACCTACCACCTTTTGTGTGAAAAAATTGTTCCACAAATTCCTGTTGAATCTTTCTCCTCTCACCTTAAACCTGGTTCTTGATTTCCCTATTCTGGGTATAAGGCTATGTACATTAACCATATCTATTCCTCTCATGACCTTGTACACTTGTTTAGGGTCATCCCTCATCTCCTGCACTCCATGGAATAAAGTCCCAGCCTGCTCAACTTCTTCCATTAGCTCAGGTCATCAGGCCATCTGCATCTCCTCAGCATCTTTTCCAATTTACTGATATCTCTCCTGTAACAGGGTGACCACTAGGAAGGTGGTCGGCAATTTTCAAGACAATCGCCGAAGCTGACTGGTTAGTGCCAGAGACAGGAGGAAGGCTGCAGCCCTAAATCCCTTCATGTGCCCCCACAGCCCTCGCAAGTGATAATATTGGCCGAATAAGTATATCACAAAATGGAGGATCTCTGCATTTGCAAAGCCTGCTTGTCATCTTTCTGTGAATAGCTGCAAAGCCAAGCGTCTCATGGCTCCAGGGTGTCTGGACTGCAGGAACTGCAGATGCTGGAAAATCGAAGGTACACAAAAATGCTGGAGAAACTCAGCGGGTGCAGCAGCATCTATGGAGCAAAGGAAATAGGCAACGTTTCGGGCCGAAACCCTTCTTCAGACCAGGTGATGTCCAGATGTCCCCCCTATTGTTAATATGTATGACGGTTTTGCAGAAAGACCTGAGCTGGGTTGCAAATGCATGATCAGGATTGGTTATAGAATGGAGTGTGGTAAAGTATTATTAATTATGTTGCAGAGTGTTTGCATTGTTATCTTGTGATTGGTCAAAGTCTGGAGCCTTGTTCAAATTGTTTATATTAGCAATGTTATAAATTTTTGAGATTTAAAAAATCAAGTCTGCAATTTATCCCATCAGATATAGCATAAAAAGAAGTTTAATTTGACACCTAATTCACTTTCATATCTTGAGTATTAAAAAGGTTATGGCCATTTTCATACTCGGAAATTAGCAGCTTGTTCCCTATTGCTTTTCCATTGACTTAACACAAAAGTTGTGATCAAGGACAGTCAAATGGCTATAACTTTATTTAAAATTAAGAGAACTGAAATAAATGTTCAGTTATTATAGATTGAAGCATTCCGAAACAAATATTAAATAATCTTACTTGGATGACCTGAAATTAAAGCATATAATAAGTTAGTTACCCAATTGTAGCTAATTCCAAAATTCAATTACTAGATCTAAACATCTATATATTTCTTAAAAAAAGATCTACATTTTTAAATATCCTAAGTTTCCAAAGAACATTCAAACAAGAATTCCCAATAAAACATGATTTTTAAATCTCATTGTCATTAATTTATAGAATAAATGGTTTTTCTGGAACGCGATGGTTTGGAACATTGCCATTGCGGTGGATTTGAAGCCCATATGCGGCATGAAAGATACTGCGGGTTTGAATGGGCCCCCAAGTCACGTACTCGTAACTTAAAATTTTGAATAAAGGGATCTTAAGAAGCCCTTTTTAATGTAAAAATAAACAACCTACCTTGCCTTGTCCCCTACATGAGATCCGTCCCGTTGTCGGGGTTCGCGGCTTTAGAGGATGATTTTTAATCTACTATAACAATTAAATAACCCAATTTAGTTTAAAAATAACTGCAGCGAACGAATTTCGCAGCGATTTTTCATCAGCAACTAAGCAGGCTGAACAACCTCGATTTCAATAGCCTAGAGAAAATCGCGTTTTAAACCCGCCCCCCCCCCCCCTCTCAAACGCGCCAAAGTCGCGCACACGGGCAGCGACAGAACTGCAACGCCGCTGAACGTAAGTTTTGCAACATACCTATTTATGTTACCTGGGAAAATGTTTCTTTACTTTGGTGAACTGTCTTTCAACATAATTACACATGTGCGGCTCACGCATCAGACTCGTGAGACACATTTCATCCCTCGACAAGAGACACCACAACCAGGCTATCATCATCTACATCAGGTCACCACCAAATTAGAGCACAGAATTATGGATAATATACTGACACAAATTGAGAATCGGTGACTGGGCAGAGAATGATGACTGTGAATAGACAATTCTTTCTCAGGGTCACAGCGTGTGAATTAATGGATACTACAAGGGTTGCTCCACCCAGCTTTTCATGATCAATGTCAACAACGTGACTCAGGGTACTGAACAGATTATTTAAAAGGCATAGAGAGATATGGAATTAATAACAGCAAATGGGATTAGTGTAGATAGTTATGAGGTATAGGTTGGAATAGACAGAGTCATAGAGTGATACAGTATGTAAACAGGCCCTTCGCCCCAACTTGCCCACACCAGCCAACATGTCCCAGCTACACTAGTCCCACCTACCTGCGTTTGGTCCATATCCCTCCAAACCTGTCCTATCCATGTACCTATCTAACTGTTTCTTAAATGTTGAGATAGTCCCTACATCAACTACCTCCTCTGGCAGCTTGTTCCATACACCCACAACTGTTTGCGTGAAAAACCTACCCCTCAGATTTCCTTTTAAATCGTTTCCCCTTCACCTTGAACCTATGTCCTCTGGTCCTTGATTCAGCTACTGGGCAAGAGACTCTGTGCGTCTACCCGATCTATTCCGCTCATAGGCGATGATGAGCTACATGGTGAGCTGCAAGGCGTGTTTCAGCAGTACAACATTATGACTCGTTCAGAGTAAACGAGAAGCGTACAAAATACAAAATTCATATCGGGTCTGATAAACCAGATGTAGGGAGGATATTTTCTCTTGTTGAAGCCCAGAACTAGGTTGCACTGTCATGGAATAAGAGGTAGCCTTTTAGAATTGAAAAGAGAACATTTGTTCATGTAAATGCTGATGAATCATGGGAATATCTAGCTCAGGGGCGATGGAAATTCAATCATTTAAAACCGCAGCTGATAGGTTTCTGGGTGTTAATGGCATCAAAGGATAATACAGATCAGTGCCATAGATGTAGTTAGTCATGATCATAATGAATAGCGAACAATATGAAAGGGTCAAATGGCTCACTCCTGCACTTCTTTCCGACGCTTCTCAGAGATTTAAAGTCTGCCTGAGATAGTAAGATTTTCATTGTTTAAGAAAGAACTGCAGATGCTGGTAAAATCAAAGGTAGATACAAAATGGTCGAGAAACTCAGCGGATAGGTTTAACTAGTTGAGTCTGAAGAAGGGTCTCAGCCCAAAACATCACCTATTCCTTCGCTCCATAGATGCTGCCTCACCGCAGAGTTTCTCCAGTATATTGTATCTACCTGCAAGATTTTCATTGTAGCTTTATGTCATTGCACTTGTGCATTTGACAATAAATTCAAATTGACCTGATCAATTCTTTCCTTGACTTACTTGTGACCGTACTCGAAATATTCGAAAAGAATATTAATACATTTTCAGAAAAATCTGTTAAGAAGCAACCAGGATGAGCAATATTCCTGTTTTCCAATGAGATCCTACTTGTAAGTACAGAGATGTTCTTGCTTATAATCCGGTACTCATTTAATAGTTTTTGAAAGTGAAGGGCCTGTCCCACTTGGGCGACCTAATTGGTGAGTTTAGAAGAGTTTGAAAAAATGACATATTGAAGACCTCCTTCGACTATGTTGAAGACCAGCTTCGACTAGCTACGACTAACTTTGGGAAAATTGGACACCGAATAGTGGAGAGTGAAGACAATCTCCTTCGATCTCCTTCGACCTTCCTTCGACCTTCCTTCGACTATGATGAAGACTATCTATGACTAGCTTTGATTACCTTCGACTACCCTCGATTACCTATGACTAACATGTTGACCTACTACGACCTACTACGACTAAACCTACGAGTAAAAAAAGTATTGATTTTTTCCATGGCGACCTTTTTTTACTCGCGGGCATTTTTTAACATATTGAAAAAACGCTGCAACCTAGCTGAGGTCTCGAGTACACGTGGACCACTCTCGAGCATGAAGGAGAGTTACAAAGACCTCCTAGAACCTCGTGTTGACCAAGCTGCCAGTATGATTCGAGGGCAAACTCGCCAGAACTCGCGGATTAGGTCGCCCAAGTGGGACAGGCCCTTTATGAATTCTTTATTCTGAACTGCATTATGGAGTATGAAGAGCATTAGTCATAATCAGTCACAGTTCAATGAATTGGCCAGCGAGTAGCAGCATTTCAGAAACATATTTACAGACTTCTTTTAGTCCAACGAGTCCGCACCGACCAGCGATGCCTGAGGATAAATGGGGATCCTGTGGATAGGGTGAGCTGTTTCAAATATCTGGGAGTCCACATCTCTGAGGATATGACATGGACATCACACGCCGCAGCACTCGTGAGTAAGGCAAGGCAGCGCCTTTACCACCTCAGGCAATTGAGGAAATTTAGAGTGTCTCTGAGGATCCTCCAGTGCTTCTACTCAGTGGCTGTGGAAAGCATCTTGTCCGGAAATATTACCATCTGGTTTGGTCTGCTCAGGACAAGAAGGCTCTGCAGAGAGTAGTGCGTCCGGCCGAACGCACTATGGGAACTTCACGCCCCCCTGTAGGAACTATACATCAGGAGGTGCAACTCCAGAGCAAATAAAATCATGGGAGACCCCTTCCACCCCTGCAACGGACTGTTCCAGCTGCTACGGTCAGGCAAATGCCTCCGTTGCCATGCTGTGAGAACGGAAAGGTTGAGAAGGAGTTTCTTCCCAGAGGCCATTCGGACTGTAAACTCCTATCTCACCAGGGACTAACTTTAACTGAACGTTTTTCCTTCCGCCCACAATATTTAATATGTAAAATAATATGTGATTGTGTTTATAGTTTGTTTGGTTGTTTGTTTGTTTGGCTTTTTGCACAAAAGTCCGCAAGCATTGCCACTTTTCATTTCACTGCACATCTCGTATTTGTATGTGACGAATAAACTTGACTTGACTTGACTTGACTTACCCTACATACACTAAGGACAATTTTCACATTTATACCAAGCCAATTAACCTACAAACCTGTATGTCTTTGGAGTGTGGGAGGAAACCGAATAACCCGGAGAAAACTCACACAGGTCACAGGGAGAACGTACAAACTCCATACAGACAGCATCCGTACTCAGGATCGAACCCGGGTCTCCGGCACTGTAAGGCAATAACTCTACCACTATGCCACCGTTATGAATTCTTTATTCTGAACTGCTTTATGGAGCTAAGAGTATTTTTCCGAATCGATCACAGTGCCAATGAATTGGTCAGCGAGCAGCAGCATTTAGAAACATATTTACAGATTTCTGGCCCTTTGCCACGTCTACTGTAGAGTGACATCAATGTTGGAGATGATGGGCCCGGATGGAGGCAGGCCTGGATGGAGTACAGGGAAGGGTACTAAAGGACTGTGCTGTACAGCTGGCGGAGGTATTCACGAGAATCTTCAATCTATCTCTATCTCTGGCAACGGTCCCCAAGTGCCTGAAAACAGTCACCATAGTGCCGGTGCCGAAAAAGTCCAAAGTCACCAACCTGAACGACTACCGCCCGGTTGCCCTAACTCCAATCCCAATGAAGTGCTTCGAAAGGCTGGTCCTCTCCCATATCAAATCCAGCATCCCTGCCTCACTGGACTCTCATCAATTTGCATACAGGGCAAATAGATCAACAGAGGATGCCATCTCTCTGGCTCTTCACACTGTCCTGACTCACCTGGACAGACAGGGCACGTACGTGAGGATGCTCTTCGTTGACTATAGGTCTGCATTCAATACGGTCATCCCCACCAAGCTCACCACCAAACTCCACCAGCTAGGCCTCAGCTCGCCGATATGCGATTGGATCCTGAACTTTCTGACGGAGCGACCGCAGGCAGTGAGACTGGGCCCGCACCTGTCCTCCACTATCACCCTGAGCACCGGCACACCACAGGGCTGTGTACTAAGCCCCATGCTCTACTCCCTCTTCACGCACGACTGTGTTCCTGCATTCGACACCAACGGTGATGAAACAAAATACAGGGCGGAGGTGCAGAACCTGGTGGACTGGTGCTCACGTAACAACTTGTCACTAAACACCTCCAAGACCAAGGAGCTGATTATTGACTTCAGGAGGTCCCATAATGGAGAATACGCCCCAATCTCCATCTACGGGGACAGTGTGGAGAGAGTGTCCAGCTTTAAGTTTCTGGGCACTCACATTTCAGAGGACCTCACATGGTCCACCAACACCGCTGCGCTGGTCAAGAAGGCACAGCAACGACTGTTCTTCCTGAGGACATTAAAAAAGACTGGTCTGCCCCAACAGCTGCTGACAACCTTCTACCGCTGCACCACAGAGAGCATATTAACGTATGGCATCTCTGTGTGGTATCTCAGCTGCACGGAGGCGGAGAGGAGAGCTCTTCAGCGCGTCGTCCACAGAGCGCAGAGGATTATTGGGACACAGCTACCAGCCTTGGAGGGCATCTACCACACACGGTGCCTCAGGAAGGCCGTCAGCATCCATAAAGACTCATCACACCCCTGTAACGGACTGTTTGAACTACTTCCCTCCTGCAGATGTTAAAAGGCCTTCTACGCCCGAACCTCCAGACTCAGAAACAGCTTCATTCCCAGAGCTATGGCGGCTCTGAACCGGCCCGGCTGAGTGCCCCCCACCCCCCCCCCGCCCCCTGGACTGTCTCCCTGGGATGGTCACGTCACACAGTTTATTTATTTATTTTACTTTTCTTTTTCATCGGTTGGAGCTGCATACTAAATCTCGTTGCACTGACGTGCAATGAAAATAAAATTTATTATTATTATTATTATTATTATTATTATTATTATTATTATTATATTATTATTATTATTATTATTATTATTATTATTATTATTATTATTATTATTATTATTACGAAAGGCTGCCATCAACAGAAAGAGTTTGATGCTGCTGATTCAAGGCAGTAAGTGGGAGAGAGGTCCGTTTCCAACACATTCAAAAGCCAAAGATTACTTTATTTTTCATCCAGACATTCCAGATGTACCAGCAAATGGCGCACAGACATTTCTCTTCAAAGCTGGGTCTCGAGCTGAAACTCCTTCTCTCCATAGATGCTGCCTCACCCGCTGAGTTTCTCCAGCATTTTGTGTCTACCTTCGATTTTACCAGCATCTGCAGTTCTTTCTTAAACATCCAGTCCCTAATGTTGGCTGACTTGCTTTAAGGGCCTGTCCCACTTGGGCGTCATTTATGTGTCATTTACAGGACATAATTTACATGTCACGACGCACGACGCGCATGTTATGCGCTCATGGTGCACATTACGCGCGCATTGTGCGTGGTGGCGTAGGCAGTGATGCGCGGTCGTGCCAGGATTATTGGGATTCACAAAATATTCGCGGGCCACGTGCGTGATGTGCAAATGACGCCCAAGTGGGACAGGCCCTTTAGGAACTATTGTGCTGCAGCTGAAATTGCCTTCACTTGCATTAGAGGTACAATTCACAGTGACACTTGATTGAGCAGCAAGCACTGCCTAATACTGAAAGAGCCTCTGCTGATTTTTCATGTTTGCTTAACCGTACCCTGGTGACAATTTGGATTTTTGAGTTGAATCATTCTAGTTTTATTTTTCTAAGGGAAGTTTGGCGTGAACAAGGACCTTACCCTAAAATCTACACAGAGCGATTCATTGCTCATTTGTGAACCGTCAGCTTGGAACTCAAATGGCCATTGTTCTGATCTGAAGTGTTTGTTTTATAGAAGGAATAGCGGAATAGAGAATGTGAGGAATAGATCGGGTAGATGCACAGTCTCTTGCCCAGAGTAGAGGAATCGAGGACCAGAGGACATAGGTTGAAGGTGAAGGGGAAAAGATTTAATAGAAATCTGAGGGGTAACATTTTTACACAAAGGTTGGTGGATATATGGAAAGAGCTGCCAGAGGAGATAGTTGAGACTGGGACTATCCCAATGTTTAAGAAACAGTTGGATGGGGACATGGATTGGACAGGTTTGGAGGGATATGGACCAAATGCAGGCAGGTGGGACTAGTGTAGCTGGGACATGTTGGCCAATGTGGGCAAGGTGGGCCAAAGCGCCTGTTTCCACACTGTATCACTATGATTCTATGAGTCTGTTATGTTACACCGTGAGAAAAGATCAAGTTTCAAAGATCCTCTTCTTTATAATTTTCTTGATCTGAAATGTATTGCCCGTGAGATGGTGATGATGAGCTGCCACTTTGAATGTCTGGTGAAGGTCCTCACACTTTGCCAGAGTTCTTTGGAGAGTTCCAGGATTGAAACTCACTGATCTTGAAGAACCAATTCTATATTTCCAAGCCGAGATATCGTGTGATGTGAAGATTAATATGGCCCATTCTTAGTCAGTGTGACAAAAAAAAAATTGTGCAATACATATCTTCTAATTCTGAAAGGATTACAGGTATAGTGTGTTGTATTGTACATGTGATTCATATTTAATTCGAAATTTATCAAGTGAAATTTTTATGTTATGCTGACAATGTTTGTTTAGGGTCAGAGGTCAAATATGACTGGTCACGTGTGTGGCCTCAGACGGAAGCATTTTTTTCATTTTAAGGAGCTAAAATGTTCATATCTTGGAGCTATAATGTTCATGTCTTTAGCAGGCATGCATTATAGTTCTGTAGGTAGGAAAATAGCAATGAATAAGATTCATCTCTTACATGTGATGCCACCTGGCCACGTGTGTGACATTTTGGTCACTTTCCAGAGAATGGCCCACGTGCATATGCTGCACATCTGCTGCTCTTGTCATAGAAACATAGAAACGTAGAAATTAGGTGCAGGAATAGGCCATTCGGCCCTTCGAGCCTGCACCGCCATTCAATATGATCATGGCTGATCATCCAACTCGGTATCCCGTACCTGCCTTCTCTCCATACCCCCTGATCCCCTTAGCCACAAGGGCCACATCTAACTCCCTCTTAAATATAGCCAATGAACTGGCCTCAATTACTCTCTGTGGCAGAAAGTTCCAGAGATTCACCACTCTCTGTGTGAAAAAAGTTCTTCTCATCTCGGTTTTAAAGGATTTCCCCTTTATCCTTAAGCTGTGACCCCTTGTCCTGGACTTCCCTAACATCGGGAACATGTCCTTCTTGACGAGAGAGATTGTGGGCCTGGGAGATGCAGCCACTTGGGTCAGTAACTGCAGTCCACTTTATATACAGGGTGGCCACTGGGGATGGAAAGAATATTTAGGGGATGGCTGATGGGTGCCATCCAAGCTTAGCCCAGGAAAACCCCCTTAAGAATGTAATCATCCTCCAGACCAGTGCTTTGTAGAGAGCAGAAAGGAATGTTTGGAAGCAAAGCACCCTGTGAAATATTTGGCCTATTTACCTTCAACTGTGCAATTGCTCACTGTGATGGCTCCTCCCTCCCTCCCCAACATTCTACTCTGATCATCGTGAACGGCAGGCAGGCCAGGAGGAGGAAAGAGAGAGAGAGAGAAAGTTAGCCGACTCCCTTGCAGGCTTGGAGTAGGACTGTGCCACAGTGACAAGCACGAGACCGCCAGGACCTCCTCATCTATTCATGGTCCTCCTAATCATGGCCAAGACTGAGCAACCGGGTGAAACACAAGACCGTCAGCACCTCTTCACTTGCCCACAGACTGTGCTCTGGCATGGTCCTGAATCATCTCCACAAGATCATCCTTCACCATGAATAAACGTGGGCGGCACGGTGGCACAGCTACTGCCACAGCGCCAGAGACCCTGGTTCGATGCTGACTACGCGTGCTGTCTGCGTGGAGTTTGTACGTTCTTCCCGTGATCTTCAGTTTCTCCGAGATCTTCAGTTTCCTCCCACGCTCCAAAGACGTACAGGTTTGTAGGTAAATTGACTAGGTATTAATGTAAAATGTTCCCAGTGTGTGTAGGGTAGTGTTAATGTGCAGGGATCGCTGGTCGGTGTGGACTCTGTAGTCTGATGGGCCTGTTTCCTCGCTGTATCTGTGAACTAAACTAAACTAGACTAAACTTTTTCACATGAGTTTACCCTGCGGTGTCAGTATAGTCATTGTCAACCCGGCATCTTCCCTGACAACACATAGTTTACAATCCAGGCTTTGATGGTACAATCTGCTGTAGTAAATCATTGCCAAGCGTAACTGTACAGGAAGGCTTGTGGTTCCCATTTACACTGTCAAGTTTTAGCTAGAAAATGGCAGGAATCATTCCACTCACAGCACAAAGGATTAAGCCCTAAGCTCATGCTATCAACCTTGATGGACAGCAGAGTGAGCACAATTATTGCCTACAGATTTAGAGAAGGTGGAAGTATAGCAGCAGCTAACAGCAAAACGATCACCATGTCTTGATGTTCACTGATGGAGAAAAGAAGGGTGCTATTGGTCCAAGAAGGCAAGGCAATGATCAAGATTCAGCACCTTCTACAAAAGAAGAGAACATTAGGGCAGCACAGTGGAGCAGTTGGGAGAGTTTACTTCAGTTTAGTTTAGACATACAGCGTGGAAACAAGTTTTTCGGCACATCGAGTCCACACCGACCAGTGATCCCCGCACATTAACACTATCCTACACACACGAGGGACAATTTACATTTATACCAAGCCAATTAACCTACAAACCTGTACGTCTTTGGAGTGTGGGAGGAAGCCGAAGATCTTGGAGAAAACCTACGCAGGTCACGGGGAAAACGTACAAACTCTTTACAGACAGCACCCGTAGCCAGGATCGAACCTGGGTCTCTGGCACTGTAAGGCAGTAGCTCTACCACTGTGCCACCGTGATGCCCACTGCCTGCTGCTGCCTTTCAATGCCAGAGACCCTGGTTTGATGTTGACGTGTGGGTTTGCTGGTTAATTGTCCTCTTTATTTGTCTTTTTTTTTATTTTTTCTGTCCCGTTAAATGTAGTTAAATGTATTTTTTAATAGTGTTTTTGACTGTGTATATGTGGGGGGCGTGAGGAGGGGGGAAGGGGGAAACTTTGTAAAAATCTCTTCCCTGTACAGGAGACCCGACCTTTTTCCTGTCGGGTCTCCGTTGTCGTTGGGGCCTAGCGCCGTGGAGCGGTCTCCAGCCTGAACGACCTGGAGGCTCCAGTCAAGGAGCCTGCGGAGCTGCGGACTTACCATCGTGGGGCTGGCCGGTATCGGAGCGTGGGGAGCGGTGGTGACTTGCTGCTGCGGCTCGACCACGTAGCTCGAAGGCTCCAGCTGCAGCTGCAGGTCTGGTGGACTGTCGGGGTATCGGGAGCTCGCAGGTCCAGGTGGAGAGACCGCTTTCCGGAGCTCCCGCAACGCGTCTTCTCTAGCCCGAGTCACGGGGTTTGAACGACCCGGAGCGGGGCCCTACATCGCCCTGCGTGGCCTAAAGTGGCCGTGGGACTTATCATCGCCCGCCTGGGGCTTGGACATCGGGAGAGAAATGGAAAACAGGGGAGAGAAAAGACTTTGCCTTCCATCACAGTGGGTTCACTGTGATGGATGTTTCTGTAAATTGAACTGTGTGTATGTCTGTAGGAAATTGTCTTTGTTTGTATGGCTGTGGAAACGCAGTTTCGTTTGAGCCTCAATGAGGTTCAAATGACATGTAATAAATATTGATTGATATTGATTGATTGTTGCTCCTAGTGTCTGGGCAGTGGGAAAGTGGGTAAACATAGAAGTAGTGTGAACATGTGATTGGTGGTTGCCATGGCTATGTTGAAGGGCCTGTTTCCATGCTGTATCTCGAACCCAATCTTTGACGGGTAGTTGGCTGTGGGAATGGTGGCAAATCGAACTAAACACTCTGTTGTAAGTTATAGTCTTCAGCACATGGACAATTATCTGATGATTTATGGATGATGATTTGACATCTGATGATTTATGGAACCAGCCTGAATGATACCTTATTTTTAAATTGCATAAAATTATTCTTCAAGGAACATGCACTGCTGCCTAGTTGGTTGAGACCAAAACTTACCTTTTATCTTCATGTTTCTGCACTCTTTCTTTATAAGCTTCATTAGATGACAAAATACTGACCTAACATAAATGTAGAGCTAAACTGAATTGAATTGAATACGTTTTATTAGCCAAGTATCTATACATACAAGGAATTTGCCGTGGTGCTTTGCTCACAAGTAACACCATGATATACAGTAAACCATTAAGAATAAAACATTATAATTTAAACATGTGAAGAATGAAATAAAATACCAGAGCAAAAGGAGGCTACCGACTTTTGGTTCTTGAGTAGAGCTACTACTCATGGGAAAAAAAGCTGTTTTTATGTCTGGCTGTGGTAACTTTGACAATCCGGAGTCACCTTCCAGAGGCAAGTGATTAAAAGAGTTTGTGGCCAGGGTGAGAGGGGTCAGAGATGATCTTACCCGCTCGCTTCCTGGCCCTTGCAGTGTACAGTTTGTCAATGGAGGGAAGGTTGCAACCAATAACCTTCTCAGCTGATTGGACGATTCGCAGCAGCCTCCAGGTGTCGTGCTTGGTGGCTGAGCCAAACCAGACCATGATGGAGAAAGTGAGGACAGACTCTACGATGGCCATGTAAAATTGGACCATCATTGCCTGTGGCAGATTGTGCTTCCTCAGCTGCCGCAGGAAGTACATCCTCTGTTGCGCCTTTTTGACTGTGGAGTCGATGGTGGCCCCCCATTTAAGGTCCCTGGAGATGATGGTTCCCAGGAACTTAAAAGACTCCACAGATGTGACTGTGGTGTTATTGATGGTGAGTGGGGTGAGGGGAGGGGGAGCTTTCCTAAAGTCTACAATCAATTCCACTGTTTTAAGAGCATTGAGCTCCAGGTTAAAGCATCAATGGGTACTTTGAAAACAGGTGATAAAACTATCAAAGCAAAGATGGTAAAAATATAGGCTGACAAGGCGAGGACATTATTCTGAATGCCAGTCAGATTTAGTAGAATGTGATGATCCAATCTTTGTGAAAGAGAGAAATGATCACGATGTTGCATCGCCTTTTGCGTAAATCTGTCGATAATCAGATCATGGTTCTCTTGTAACATTAGTTACAGACATGTTTCACAGTCTTATGTGTAGGAAGGAACTGCTGATGCTGGTTTAAACCAAAAAGCTGGAGTAACTCAGCGGGTCAGGCAGCATCACTGGAGAGAAGGAATAGGAGACATTTCAGGTCGAGACCGTTCTTCAGACTGAGTCAGGGAAAAGGCAAATGAGAAATATAGACGGTGATATAGAGATATAGAACAAATGAATGAAAAATATGCAAAATGTAATGATGCTTAAGGAAACGGGCCATTGTTAGCTCTGGGCTAGGAGAAAACTAGTTACAGACAATGAAACTCACCAGGACAACTGTGAAACTAGTTCAACAATTTGGGCAGGGGAGGGGTGGAGAGAGAGGGGACGCATGGGTTACTTGAAGTTGGAGAAATCAATATTCATACCACTTGGTTATCACTGATTCACAGTCTAAAGTTGGATTCATGTTGCCTTTTCTTGAAAGTGATTCATCGCTGGGGCTGATTTTTAAAATGGGCAAATCAATTCCTACTGAACATCTGTAAAAACGTTAAAATATTAAAATATTGCAATAGTTTCAAATGTGGAGACCCTTCTTCAGAAGAAAACGTCCTTCTGCAGTGGTACAGAGCCCTAGTGAGACCACACCTGGAGTATTGTGTGCTGTTTTGGTCCCCTAATTTGAGGAAGGGCATTCTTGCTATTGAGGGAGTGCAGCGTAGGTTTACAAGGTTAATTCCCGGGATGGCGGGACTGTTATATGCTGAGAGAATGGAGCAGCTGGGCTTGTACACTCTGGAGTTTAGAAGGATGAGAGGATATCTCATTGAAAAGTATAAGATTGTTAAGGGCTTGGTCACACTAGAGGCATGAAACATGTTCCCGATGTTGGGGGAGTCCAGAACCAGGGGACACAGTTTAAGAATAAGGAGTAAGCCATTTAGAACGTAGACAAGGAAACACCCTTTCTCACAGAGAGTGGTGAGTCTGTGGAATTCTCTGCCTCCGAGGGCGGTGGAGGCAGGTTCTCTGGATGCTTTCAAAAGAGAGCTAGACAGGGCTCTTAAAAATAGCAGAGTCAGGGGATATGGGGAGAAGGCAGGAACGGGGTTGGGGAGAAGGCAGGAATGGCAGGAATTGGGGATGATCAGCCATGATCACATTGAATGGCGGTGCTGGCTCGAAGGGACAAATGGCCTACTCCTGCACCTATTGTCTATTGTCTATTGTCTATTGTTTATTGTCTAAGACCCCTGTGAAAAAGGGTCTTGACCCAAAACGTCACCTTTTCTCCAGAGATGCTGCCTGGCCCGCTGCATTACTTCAGCTTTTGTGTCTATCTTTGGTTGAACCAGCATCTGCAGTTCATTCCTACTCAAAGGAATATGTGGCCCTGATAAATGTGTCACAATTGTCATCTTTCCAGGCAGGGCTGCGTTCTGTTGGATACTCATTGGTTCAGCATGTTCAGTGTTGCAATGGTAGCAGAGGCCGCCATCAGCTAATTATTCCTGTCATGGCCTCAATGACGGCTTCCCAGGAAGGGATTGTACAGTCAAGGGGAAAACTTTCATTCTACAAAGGAATGCTACTATTTCTATTCGGCAGCACAGAAGCTGTTTGCACCACAGGCAGAATATCAACCCAATTAAATTAAAACTTCGCATCAACATCCAAGCAACTTCTGAGGAATTTACAATTCCCACTCCTCTCAAACAGACTACACAATCCCTTGGTAGATCGTCCATCATATTGCACAACGCTAGGCCAGGCTTTGGCCCAACTTGTACGTATATGGTCTCAACAATGATATTCACACTTCTGACCGTCACAATGATCAGGCATTCTGACGATCTTTCATCAAGGTCCTTTAAGAGCGTGAGAGAGAAAGAGAAAGAGAGAGAGAGAGAGAGAGAGAGAGAGAGATGGAGAGAGAGAGAGAGAGAGAGAGAGAGAGAGAGAGAGAGAGAGATAGAGAGAGAGAGAGAGAGAGAGAGAGAGAGAGAGAGAGAGAGAGGAGAGAGAGAGAGAGAGAGGGAGAGGGGGAGAGGGGGGGGGAGAGAGAGAGAGAGAGAGAGAGGGGGAGGGGAGAGAGAGGGAGAGAGGGAGAGAGAGAGGGGGGGAGGGGGAGAGAGGGGGAGAGAGGAGGGGGAGAGGAGAGAGGGCGAGAGAGGGAGAGGAGAGGAGAGAGAGAGAGGGGAGAGAGAGGGAGAGAGTGCTCCCTCTCCCTGTGTTCCTCCGCTGCAGGTTTGAGGAAGGCTAGGCCAAACCTGAGACCGCCAGCAGCACTGTGTGGTCAAGACTGGACTGCCGGGAAGAATCCGTAAACAGCCAGCGCCTCCACCTGCAACTGAGAGCGAGTGGCCGGGGCAAGCGTGAGATGCCAGTGCCTCTTCCTACCCAAGGGCCACAAGGAACTGCACCCACATGCAGAAGCAAAAACTGAGCTGCCAGGATAATCCGCAGACTTCAAGCCCAAAGCTGAGCAACTAGGATAAACCTTAGACCGCCAGTGCCTCCTTTGGTCAAGAGTGCACTACAGGGAGAAGCCCGAGATCACCACTTCATGAGGATTGAACTGCTGGGACAAGCCCAAGATCGGCAGCGTCAATTATAACTATTCTTAATTCAAATTCACACATGCACTGACTTCACAGCCCAATCACCCGGACTTCCATCTGTATATATGTATATGCAGGGACCGTACCCCCATCTCCTTCTGTTTTTGTCTGTTTTCTTGTTTTTTGTACTAAATTATATGTATGCACTGAGTACGAGCAGCTTTCAATTTCACTGTACATGTATAGTGACAATAAATGGCATATCTATCTATATCTATATCATTTGCTCTGACGGTGAGGGACCGTACCCCCATGCAGTCTTGGACATTCTTACCACTGTAAATAATATATATCACGTGAGTCCACCATACTGTGAGTGTCAGTGTGGTCACAGCTAAACCTGGCATCATCCCCAACGCCACAGCCCAAATAAAGTGGATTGGCTTTTCACTCCACTAACTAACGCATCATGCCTTGTACATTTTCATCATTGATAGAAACCACAAAGAGGAATGGAACCAACATAATCATGAGGCACACCACTAGTCCCAGACCGCCAGTCTAAGGAACATTTACCGCCACCACCCTCCGCTTCCTACCATGAAGCCAATTCTGAACCAGCTTGCTCACTCTCCCTGGACATCACGTGGTCTACCTTTCCAGAGCAGCCAACCATGTGGAACCTGATCACATGCCTTGCTGAAGTCCATGTAGACTACGTCTGCAGCGATGCTCTCAGCAACTTTCTTCAAAACCCTCGATCGGATTTGAGACATGATCTCTCACATGTGAAAGCATGCTGACTATCCCTTCTTAGCCCATCTATCCAAACGCATATACTGCCATCAGAAACCTCTCCAGTAACTTTCCAACCACAGATGTTAGCAATGAATGCATCCATCATTAAACTGTATGAATATTGAAAGCAAAAATGTTACTTCCTGCATACAAAATGTAAACAATGCATAGCAGTATCCATGACTAACAGCTGTTTTTGAGGAACATTTTGGCTAAGAACCAATACGTACATTCCATGAAGTCTCGAGAGTGAAATTTAGCTGTGAACCCAATGTTTTACTTTGGATTCACGTGAGTGACTACGTGAAGAAGGCCGTCAGCCTGCGTGCATGTCATTACGTCTACGCATGGCGCAACGACTGGCTGGCAGGCGCGCTGCTCCTGCAGCGGTAAGTTTCAAATTGTAGAGGTAAGTTTAAACTTAGTTTTCAGGTTGTCTTTGTTACAGGAATCTCTGCTCGCAGAGTTTCCTGTTGGATATCGTATACGGGCAAAACCCGGTCGGACCACGGGGAAACCAATTGGACAGCAGGTGATGCCAGCTACAGACCGCGGAAGTGTGGATAGCGGGTGGCCATTGGGTTTACTGCTCAGGTCGCTGACAATGCGGTCAGCGACTCGTCGCAGTCAAAGAACGCTCCATCTTAAGGCATGTCAGGCAGCAGCTCCTGGTTCAGGGTTGCAAAAATCCTCCCACTCAAATGACGGAGTGGTAGAGAGAGTGCTACAGGAGTATGCACATGTGACTGAAGCAACGCCTGGTTCAGGGTTGCCATTCCTCCCACTCGGTTGATCGTAGTGATGGAGATGGTGCTAAAATACATGCACACATGCCTGAGGCAGCTCCTGGTTCAGGTTGCATAAGTCATATAACATATAATAATATATAACATGTAACTTATAAAGTCCTCCCATTCAGATGTATGAAGGATGAAGATGGAGCCATATATATTATAAAAACATGGGAGATGATGTCGCAAAACATGCTTGGTACAAGGTATGCACAGACAAATTGAGGTATACGGATGGTGGCACCTAGTTCAGGTGCAATTACTCCCACTCTAAAAAGAGTGACTAAGGTTAGTATGGATTAACTCCAAACAGGAACCCGAATATGACTATGTGCCAGGGTCCCATGCTTAATACATAATGCATGACAATCGCATGAGGGAAAGTAGTGTGCTTTGCCTCTAAAATTGCTGTTCCATCAGAGACGGACTAGCCACCACAAGAAAAGTTGGTCAGCAGCATCAGCGATCTAATGGAAATTACATGGACAGAGTCTGCGAATTAAATTTTGCTGGAACTCCAGCAAAGATAAGGGACCTGGAGTTAGAGACACTGGTAAGTAGGTCTCATTATTCACCTCCATGAAAATTCACTATGGTGGACGAACAGTATTCAGCATTGCTCCACTAACTTTCATCAGAAAATCTTCAGTTATATTACAAACTGATGCTAGTGCTCAAAGATGGGAAATTACTAATACCATGTCTAGTTACAGTGGTGATGGGATTTGCATGAGTTACCAATTCTTCAGTTATATGGTATCAACTGCCTATAGACACTAGGTGCATTCTATGGGTTAAAGGTTTTGTGCGAAAATGCATAATCTGCATGCCCAAGTTGATACACTTGGTGGTGTCATATGTTAATCATAAGGGTGCAATCAAGTCAAAGTATCCAGTGATAGTTGCCTAACCTCCTTTGGCACTGGTGTATCATCACATAAAACTCAATGTCATGTTCATGGCGCTGGTTCAGCGCAACGGGTCCAGTCATTGCATAAGCTGCGACTAGACAGGATGGTTACATCTGCAGGCAAAATAACTATTTATTTTCATGGCTTAGTCAAGCGGAGCAGACCAGGAGCATCAGGTCTCAAACTAGATTTGCCAACTCTATTGTCATTTTTTCATTAAAAAGCATCAGAATGTCTAAATCTATGTCGTCTGAATGCATTATTAATGTTCACTCATCCTTGGTCAATTGATGCAGTGAGTGATGCATGGACTCATACAACTGCAGATTCTGGTTTAAGCCAAAGATAGACACAAAAATCTGGAGTAACTCAGCGGGACAGGCAGCATCTCTGGAGAGAAGGAATGGGTGGTGTTTTGGGTCTAACTTCTGTAGGTTTGAGTGCTTACCCAGTAAAGGGCTGGCTGCTAAAGTGTTAAATTTCAGCAGAAAACCAACAGAAAATCAACACTGCAATTACATTCTTGCCTCACTTGGTTTTTGAATTAAATCAATCTGACTTCAATGTTTTAGTAGGCAGTATTTCATCCCTGTGGACACGAGCTACAGCTGACTCTCCACAGCTGATGTCAGTATTTGACACAGGGCGTGGGCAATACTGGTGGGAGGTCCATGGCTGTAATTCCTCAAAGACACATGTCCTTCCTTTAGATGAGAGGAAATATTTGAAAGCTTGGACGTTATCCACAGGAAGGTTAGACTGTCTCTTTCCCCCACACAAACTTATACTTCCCTCAAAAGTACACGTCGCCACTTGGGCTGAGCAGGGTCTGCGTTGACCATGGACCAGACACCTAGCCATCCATCAATGAGGGATTGAATCAGACTGTTGAGGCAACTATCATAGAAGCATAGAAACCAGAGTAATAGGTGCAGGAGTAGGCCATTCGGCCCTTTGAGCCAGCACCACCATTCAATGTGATCATGGCTGATCATCCAGAATCTGTTAGCCCCAAGAGCTCTATCTAACTCACTGTTGAATACATTCAGTGAATTGGCCGCCACTGCCTTCTGTGACAGATAATTTCACAGATTCACTACTCTCTGTGTGAAAATATTTTTTGTTTAGTTTAGAGATACAGCTGGGAAACAGACCCTTCGGCCCACCGGATCCCCGCCGACCAGCGATCCCTGCACATTAACACCTTCCTACACCCACTAGGGACAATTTTTACATTTAACAAGCTAATTAACCTACAAACCTGTACATCTTTGGAGTGTGGGAGGAAACTGAAGATCTCGGAGAAAACCCACGCAGGTCGCGGAGAGAACGAACAAACTCCGTACAGACAGCACCCGTAGTCGGGATCGAACCCGGGTCTCTGGCGCTGCAATTGCTTTAAGGCAGCAACTCTACCGCTGCGCCACCATGACCACCCCAAATTTCCTCATTGCAGTCCTAAATGGCCTAGGCCTTATTCTTAAACTGTGACCTCTGACATCAGGAACATTTTTCCAGCATCTAGCCTGTCCAATCCATTACGAATTGTATATGTTTCTATAAGATGCCCTCTCATCCTTCTAAATTCCAGTGAATATGAGCCCAGTCGACCCATTCTTTCATCATGTGTCAGTACTTGAGAAACAACAATCAGGGCAGGCGGGTTTGGAGCATTCATTGTCACAATATTTATTGTGAGGCTGGGGGTGACTGAAAGACCTACCCGATTCCATCTACAGCCCCTCGACAGAATTACATTGTGTACTGTTATGAAAGACTGAGAAATGCTGGTTCTCAAAAAAAGCTGGCTATCATAAATCAATGCACAAAAAGGCAACATGCTGGCACAACAAGAATTGAGAAAGAAAATTATATGTTGGCAGGGTTTGCATGGAGCATCGACCTTTTGCCCATCCACTGGGTGAGAGATTTAGTCAGACTGTTAATGCAACCAAATGGTTAGAAAGACACCCAAAAAAGCCACGGAAAGACCTAATGAACCACCGTGGCCTAAAAATCCATCACGCGAGAATGAAATGCTCGGAGAAGGGGAAAGAGGTGCAGTGCACAGGCCTTGAACCTGGTGAGATGCAGGAGGAGCCTGGCCAGGACTCAACTCACAGAGCCCAGTCCCTCGAGAGTCTCCTAACCCCTACAGAGTGGTTACTAAGATGGCTGATCCGTGGGCGGTTGCTGCTGGGACGCAAGTCGGAGCCTGATCAACCCCGGCTGGGTCGCCTGGGCGAGTGTGTCTGATGTTGTGAGACCCGAAACACCCAATGACCCCAGGTCACAACACTGAGGATAAGTCACAGCGCATCTAGAAGCTGTATATTTTTCACAACCAAATGGCATTTATTTGTAGAGTATTTAGCCCAGGAGTACAGACACCTTAATGAGCCTGGAGTGTTGTACATAGATCTTGTCTCAGTTCACATTTATTGTCACGTGCACCAGTTGGTACAGTGAATTGTGAGTTACCATGCAGCCATACAATAAAAAGAACACACTACACAACAGAATTTAACATGACCATCCCCACACAGCAGAATCAACGTTTCCCACTGTGAGGGAAGGCAATAAAGATCAGTCATCTTCCTCTTTGTTCACCCGTGGTCGGGGCCTTTGAACTCCCCAATGTACAGGCTCTCTCACTGGGATGATCGGAACTCTCATGTCAGAACGGAGGAACACACTCAGCGGCTTGGAGTTTCCAAATCGGCCACTTCCTCCCGGAGACCGCGGCTTCCGATGTCCACAGGCCGAGCTGGGCGGAGCTCCAACACTGGCGATCCCCAGCAAAGGGATCCCAGGCCCCCGCGATGTTAAAGTCAGCGCCGCCCGCGACTAGAAGCTCCGCAAACCACAGCTCCACGGTGTTAAAGTCAGCAGGCCCCACACTCCGGAGCTCCAACACAGGCGATCCTCGGCAAGGCATCGCCCCGCTCCGTAATTCAACGCTGCCCCCGCTGCTGAAGCTCTGGGCCGGTCTCCGGCAAGAAAGGCCGCACCAATACAGTTGGTAAGCCGCGAGGGGGGGTGATGATGGGACACAGAGAAAAGACGCATCTCCGTCCAGGTGAGTGACTGAAAAACAGTTTCCCCCTATCTCATCCCCCCCCACACACATATAAAACATACTAAGAAACATTGAAAACATGCCATTAGACACACTAAAAATAACAAAAAATGGTGAAAGGGCTAACAATTGCTGGCGAGGCAGCCATTGCTGGCGCCACCTGGTGGATTAGGGCTGATGGATAATATTATCGGCAGAACGGAATGTAATCCAGCTTTAGAGCACAGCTTCCCAACATCCTGTCTTGCTGTAGGCTGCCACGAGGTCCAATATATATATATTTTTTCTGGAAAATGCCAGGAAAAGTTGAAACACTTTGCAGCTGTGCAAATATCTGCAACCAGTGGGCAGGTGGTAGACCATTGTCACCACAATATTCAATTATGCGTCTGTTAGTGACTGAGTGACTTAACTGACTCCATCCAGGTTTCTTGAAGCCTCTGGACAAAATTCTTTCCCCCATGGAAAATGTTTAGTTTAGTTTAGTTTAGAGATACAGCGCGGTAAAAGGTCCATCAGCCCGCCGATTCTGCAGTGATTAGCGATCCCCACACATTAACACCATCCTATCCACACTAGGAACAATTTTACATCTATACCACAAACCTGTACATCTTTGGAGTGTGGGAGGAAACCAAAGGTCTCGGAGAAAACCCACACCGGTCATGGGGAGAACATACAAACTCCGTTTAGGCTGAACCCGTAGTCGGGACCGAACCTGGTTTTCTGGCGCTGTATGGTAGTAGCTCTGCCGCTGTGCCAATGTGCCGAGATAAAATCATCTTGATAATTAATTAATTTATTTATCAAGCCACCTTGGAATATGGTCTGTAAGTGGAAACGTTGCATCAATTTCCAGCCACGGATGAGATTCTGTGGAAGCCACCACTTTCGAGGTTTGCCGTATGAAGATGGATTACGTGTACTGTGCTTATGATCTCCAATGTTGATATAAATAAGAGATAAATTCATTAAAACATTCTTCAAGGATTTCACAGTATAGATGCAAGGAAGATGTTTCCACTGGATCAGTGAGGTGTCTATCAAAATGTCAGAGTAAAACGTCAACTGTTCAGACTCGGGTAAGAAGAACCTTTGTTAAATCTATCTTTGGGCTCCTTCACCCAAGACAAGTGCAGAGACTTGTGCATTGAGAAGTTCATAAGATCATAAATGATAGGAGCAGAATTAGGCCATTTAAGTCCTCCCTATAACCCCTGACACCCTTATTAATCAATAATCTGTCAATCTGATGGTAATTAATTCCTCAGATTCACCACCCTCTGACTAAAGAAATTCCTCTTCATCGCCTTTCTAAAGGTACCTCCTTTTATTCTGAGGCTGTGCCCTCTGGTCCTAGACTCTCCCACGAGTGGAAACATCCTCACCACACTCTACCCAGGCCTTCCACTATTTGGTTAGTTTCAATAACATCTCCCCCTCATCCCTCTAAACTCCAGCAAGTACAGCGAGTGCCATCAAACGCTCATCAGATGTTAACCCACTCATTCCTGGGATCATTCTCATAAACCTCCACTGGATCCTCTCCAACGCCAGCAGATCCTGGGGCGACTCATGACAGGTCGGTTCATGATAATGGAGAGATTTTTGGTTGTGAATGGAATGAAGGGATACAGAGTTAGTACAGAACAATGACACTGGGGTAAAATATCAGCCATGATCTTCATGAATGGTGAAGCAGACAAAAGGGGCTGGAAGATTATTTTCTATATTAGAGGATGTTTTATCATTACATGGTTTTACCATGATATGGTATCATTACACAACAGGGATGTAATGCTGAGGCTCTACAATATAAGGCGCTGGTCAGGCCACAGTTGGAGTATTGTGAGCAATTTTGGACTCCATATCTGAGGAAGGATGAGCTGGCTCTGGAGAGGGTCCAGAGGAGATTTACAAGAATTATCCCAGCAATTATCCTGGGTTAACCTATGATGAGTTTTTAACGAGGCTGGGCCTGTAGTCACTGGAGTTTTGAAGGATGAGGGGGTATCTCATTGAAACTTAACGATTAGGGAAAGGCTTGGATCGAGTGGATGTGGAGAGGATGTTTCCAATCGTGGGAGAGTCTAGGACCAGAGATCATAACCCCAGAATAAAATAGTGGTTTTTTAACCTTTTTGGCACCAGTACACACATACACGAACAAAACACTGTGTGTGGTATGTACCTTTCTTAGGTTCCTAAACATTGGCTCAACAAATTGATATGTTATTTGTGTCCCCTTCATGACCCCCGGCAAAGCCCCAAACGACCCCCATAGGGGGTCACGAGCCCCAGGTTAAGAACCACTGGAATAGAAACATAGAAACATAGAAAATAGGTGCAGGAGGAGGCCATTCGACTCTTCGAGCCAGCACCGCCATTCATTGTGATCATGGCTGATCGGCCCCAATCAATAACCCAAGCCTGCCTTCTCCCCATAACCCTCGATTCCACTAGCACCTAGAGCATCTAACTCTCTCTTAAATCCATCCAGTGATTTGGCCGCCACTACCCTCTGTGGCAGGGAATTCCACAGGGAGTAAAAGGATGTTCCTCTAGGAAGGAGATGAGGAGGAATTTCTTTAGTCAGTGGTGAATCTGTGGAATTCTTTGCCACAGAAGGCTGTGGAGGCCAAATGAATGGATATTTTTAAGGCAGAGATAGATTCTTCATTAGTACGGGTGTCAAGGGTTATGGGGAGAATGCGGGAGAATGGGGTTGAGAGGGAGAGATTGATCAGCCGTGATTGAACGATGGAGTAGACTTGATGGGCCAAATGGCCTAATTTTGCTCCTATAACTTATGGGCCTATGAACATCATCCACTGTTTTGTAATTGTACCAACTATTGACAGACCAAGAGATGATGTGCACCTTTGTCCTCAGGATAGCCAGCATGGGGTCAATCACAAATCATGCTGGCTACCAAATCAAAATGTGATTCCCAGGAGGATGATAAGGAAGGCAATTGGCATGTAGCTCAGCGGCTAACATTCATTGAGGATGTGGCATGGTATCCTGATGTCTGGTGCTCACCCTGATATCCTCTGAGCTGTTTGGAAGCTACAACCAGGTAAATAATTTTTTAGGCAGAAACTGCAGATGCTGGTTTAAACTGAAGATAGACACAAAAAGCTGGAGTAATTCAGCGGGACAGGCAACATATCTGGAGAGAAGGAATTGGTGACGTTTCAGGTCTAGACCCACTTCTGAAGAAGGGTCTCGACCCCAAACGTCACCCATTCCTTCTCTCCAGAGATGCTGCCCTGTCCCGCTGAGTTACTCCAGCATTTTGTGTCTATCTCCCGTAAATATGTTATTGTTGAGCATTTTGAACATCATTGAAAACCAATCAAATTGTTCACAAACTGTTGAAGATTTGGAGCTCTTTCTAACAAATGAGGAGACTTTTTAAAGGACCACACTTTGTCAGGACCATACCAAAACTATTTGAAATGATTCTGGAAAGGACTTCATCGGAAACGGATAAATGCTCTACTATGGAATTTATTGAACAAGTTGTCAAGCTGGAACGGTGTCTACATATACGTCATCGCCAGGAGAAAAGGATACTTGTTCATTGTACTATTGCTGGAGATTTTCCTTGGTCTGCAGGATAAGGTATGGTCGGGCAGAGCAGTTGTAGTTTGTGCTGGAGAGAAGTACTGGAGGCGTGCGGTGACTAGTTCCCTTATCCCGTTTCGAGAAATCCTTCTTCCACTTGACGTTTCCCTACAGTAGGTATGTTACAATACTTACCTTCAGCGGCGCTGCAATTCTGCCACTGGCCGTGTGCGCGATTTTGGTGCGTTTGAGGGGGGGGGCGGAGTTAAAATGCGGTGTTCTCCGACCTGGTCCTGGATTACTGTATATTTTGTTGGAGTGCAAACTTTTGCTGAAGAATCATTCCAATGGTCGTTCTGTGTGTTTTTGAAAAAAAATTCACCGGCCAAGTTAATCGCTGGAGTGATTTTTAAATCAGCTTCTGAAGCCGTCAACGCCGACAACTGGGACAGATTTTACGTAGGGGACAGGTAAAAGAAAGTAGTTTATTTTTATGTATAAAAGTGTTTCTTAAGATGCATTTAATTCACATTTTAAGTTGCGAAACGGTGATTTTTTCCCCCGTACAAACTGGCAGTGTTTTTGCTGCGATATGGGGACTAAAATCACCGTCACCTCAACGTTGTAATTGATCGCGTTCCAGAAAGTCCCACTCGCAAGCTGATTTAAATTGCCATTAATTTACAGGTATTAATTCCTTCCATTTACCTATAAACCCATGACAATGAGATTTAAAAATTATGTTATATTGTGAATTCTTGTGTGAATGTTATTTGGACAGGCTATTTAAAAATGTTAATCTATTCTTAAGAAATGGATAGATGTTTAGATCTAGTAATTGAATTTTGTAATTAGCTTCAATTAGGTAACTAACTAATCATATGCTTTAATTTTAAGTCATCTAAGTAAGATTGCTTCATATTTGTTTCAGAATGCTTCAATCTATAATAACTGAAAATTTATTTCAGTTCTCTTAATTTTTAAGAAAGTTATGGGCTTTTGACTGTTCTCGATCACAGCTTTTGTGTTAAGTCAATGGAAAAGCAATAGGGAACAAGATGCAAATTTCCGAGTATGAAAATGGCCATAACTTTTTTAATCCTGAAGGTATGAAAGTGAATTAGGTGTCAAATTAAACTTCTTTTTATGCTTTATCTGATGGGATAAATTACAGACTTGATTTTTAAAATCTCAAAATTTTGTACCATTGCTGCCTACAGGACCTGCAGTGCAATTCCTGCATTCAGTGGAAGCGGCTGCCCCACAAACACAAAAATGTAGGAATTGGCAAGAACCAATGGCAGGATGTGCAGCCAAGTTCAAGAAACATTCACAATTATTACTACACCGGGCATTTAGTCATAGATAAGAGTTGTAGTGAAGTTTAACATTCACGAGCTATTCACAAATTCTCCCGACTTTTCCCCTCGATTCAAACTCGCAGAATGTTTGTAACGGGTCCGTAGGAGGCCGTAGGAGTTCGTAGATATATTGTAGCGGCTCGTTACGCCAGCCGTAGGTACTCGTGGAATCAGGTAAGTCGGGACGTTTTTTCCCAGCATGATAAAAAATTTCCACGAGTAAAAAAATGGTCGGGATGAAAGAAATTGCAACTCTTTACTCGTAAGGAGGGCATCGAAATAGTCGTGGGAATTCGTAGACATACTCGTAGGAGTTCGTGAACGTAGTCGTGGAAGGTCGTAGGAGTTCGTAGATTAACACGATCTTGATATTTTGTTAGGTCCTTTAAACTCGGCAGAAGTTTTGAATTAAGTCGTGAAAGTGGGACAGACCCTTAAGGAGGGTGCAGGCAAGAAGTAAATGGGTGACCGCCAAGAAGGGTAAAGGAAGTATACAGAACATAGAACATAGAGCAGTACAGCATAGGTACAGGCCCATCGGCCCACAATGTCTGTGCCAAACATGATGCCAAGTTAAACTAATCTCTTCTCCCTGCATTAGATCCATAACTCTCCATTCCCTGCATGTCCATGTGCCTAATAAACACATAAATGCCATTCTCATATTTGCCTCCCACTACCTCTCCTGGAAACATGTCTCAGTTACTCTCTGTGTAAATGGTTCCTTGAAGGTCGAGTCACAGGTAGATAAGGTGGTCAAAAAAGGCTTTTGGTCCATTGGCCTTCATCAGTCAGAGTATTGAGTGTAGAAGTTGGGAGGTCATGTTGCAGTTGTATGAGATATTTGTGAGACCGCATTTAGAGTATTGTGTTCAGTTCTGGGCACCATGTTGTAAGAAAGATGTTGTCAAGCTGGAAAGGGTACAGAGAAGATTTACGAGGATGTTGCCAGGACTAGTGGGTCTGAACTATAGGGAGAGGTTGAGTAGGCTGGGACTCTACTCCTTGGTGGGCAGGATCAGAGGTGATCTTATAGAGGTGTATAAAATCATGAGATGAATAGATTGGGTAGATGCACAGTCTCTTACCTAGAGTAGGTGAATCGAGAACCAGAGGACATTGGTTTAAGGTGAGTGGAAAATTATTTAATAGGAATCTGAGGGGTAACTCCAAAAATAACTTGCCCTGCACACCTCATTTAAATTTTGCCCCTCTCACCTAAGCGCTAGTCTTTCAATACAAGGAATGAGCTAGTTTAAATAAAGGAGACACAAAGTGCTGGAGTAACTCAGTGTGTCAGGCCAAATCTCTAGAGAACATGGATAGATGACGTTTCAGATCAGTCCCTTCTTCAGACTGATTAAAGGGACTTGGGAAAAGATTTAATAGGAATCCGAGGGGTAACATTTTCACACGAAGGATGGTGGGTTTATTGGACAAGCTGCCACAGGAGGTAATTGATGCTGGGACTATCCCATTGTTTAAGAAACAGTTAGACCAGGTACATGGACAGGACAGGATAGGTCTGGAGGGATATGGACCAAGCATAGGCAAGTGGGACTAGTGTAGCTGAGACATTGTTGGCCGGTGTGGGCGAGTCGGGCCGAAGGGCCTGTTTTCCACACTGTATCACTCTATGTAGGGGTGGGGTGAAGAAAGCTACAGGAGGGTAGGGGCAGGACAAGGGGGCAGATGATAGGTTGATGCAGGTGAAGGGGGCTTTTAGTACGCAGATTACGGACAAAGACCAGAGATGATAAGACTGTTGTGAGACAAAAGGATGAAAGAGTTGTGAATTGTGAAGCTAGAGGAAGGAATGTACTGGAGGGGGGGGGGGGGGGGGGGGGGGGGGGGGGGGGGGGGGGGGGGGGAGAGGGAGAAATAGGAGTGAGTCCATGTGGGGGGGGGGGGGAATAAGGAAGAGGGGGAGGGTTTAGTCATTACCTAAAATTGGAGAATTCAATGTTCAGACCATTCGGTTGCAAGCTACACAAGCAGAGTATGAGGTGTTGTTCCTCTAGTTTGCATGTTGCCTCAATCTAACAATGGAGGAGGCCCAGGACAGAAAGGTCAGTGTGGGAAGAGGAGTTAAAATGGTGAGCGGCTGGGAGATCCAGCAGGCCTCAGCAGACCGAGCACGTGTTTGACGAAATGGTCGCAGAGTCTAAGCTTGGTGTCGCCGATGTACAGGAAGCCACTTTAAGAACACCGTGTGCAGTAGGTGAGGTTAGAGGGGGTGCATGTGAACCTCTATCTCACCCGGAAGGATGGGTGGGATCTCTGGAATGAGGTGATGGAGGTGGATGAGGAGGTATATGGATAGATATCGCATCTCTTGCAGTTTAGTTTAGTTTAATTTAGTATACAGATACAGCATGGACATGTAACACGGTCCATCAATGCCCCACCGACCAGCGATCACCGCACACTAACACTATCCTACACACATTAGGGACAATTTACACTTATACCAAGCCAATTAATCTAGAAACCTGTACGTCTTTGGAGTGTGGGAGGAAACCGAAGATCTCGGAGAAAACCCACGCAGTCACGGGGAGAACGTACAAACTCCCTATGGACAGCACCCATAGTCGGGATGGAACCCGGGTCTCTGGTGCTGGAAGGCAGCAACTCTACCGCAGCACCACCGTGCCGCAGGAGAAAGTCCCTGGAGAGGGGATGGATTGGATGCGAAGGGATGAGTGACCCAGAGTTGAGGAGGGAGTAATCTCTGTGGAAGGCGGAAAGCGGTGGGCATGGAAAGGTGTGACTCATATTTCTGCTCTCACTCCCCTGCCTCCCAAACGGAACAAGGACAGAGTTTCCCTGGTCCTCACCTTTCACCCCACCAGCCTCCGCATCAAACCCATCAACATCCAACATTTCCGTCACCTCCAACATCTTCCTATCCATCACCTGATTGTCACCTGTCCATGTTCTCCAGAGAAACTGCCCGACCCCCTAAATTACTCCAACACTTTGTGGCTTTGACATTTCAGTGGAGTGCATGAATCTCATAATCATAATAATACTTTATTAGCCAAGTAGGTTCTGCAACATACGAGGAATTTCATTTGCCATACAGTCATACCAATAAAAAGCAACAAAACACAAAATACATTTTAACATGAACATCCACCACAGTGACTCCTCCACAATCCTCACTGTGATGGAAGGCGAAAAAAAAGTTCAATCTCTTCCCTTCTTTGAACTCCCGAGATCAATCTCTACCTGAGACTGCGAGCACCTCGATGGTGAAATCCGCAGGCCGCAGTTGGAGCGTCCATCCCAGGCAAGGGATCGGCTCCGATGGAAAGTCCATGCCCGGCAGTGGGGCTCAAAGTCAGTCCGCCAGCTCCACCATGTTAGGCTGCAGAGCGACCTGAGATACGATTTGAAAAACAATCGCACCTCCGGCAAGGTAAGAGATTGAAAAAAAGTTTCTCCCGCCCCCTCCCCCACATAAAACAAACCAGAGAACGTTAACACAAAGTTTGAAAACACACTAAAAATAACAAAATATACGAAAAAAAACAGATAGACTGTTGGCTAGGCTGCCATCGCAGACGTCGCCACCCGGTGGAATCTCCTGTGAACATTCCCCATGAGATTAAGTATAACCTTTTGGATACTATTGAGGAGGGGTGAAATGAAATGGGGCATGAAATCCAGCTCTGAGGCACAGCGGGGTTGGGTGAAGGCAGCACTTGAGACAGAAAGGGGATTCTGTGGCCACATGTGGAACTCTGAGATGATGAGTTGCCTCCCTGGTGCCATGATTCAGGATGCCTAACAAACATTCTCAAGTGGTGGCTGAACGACCAGAGGCCATTGTGCACATTGGTCCCAACGACACAGGTAGGGAAAGTAGATGAGGTGCTGTGGAATGTATATAGGGTGTTCCAAAATGGGTTAAAAAACAGCATCTTGAGGCTGGCTATTTCTGGATTAGTCACAGTGCCTTGTGCTAGCTCGGACAGGGACACAAGGATGGGCAAGATGAATAGTGTAGGAAGGAACTGCAGATGTTGGTTTAAACCGAAGACAATCACAAAAACCTGGAATAACTCAGCAGGACAGGCAGTGAAGGAATGGGTGACGTTTCGGGCGGAGACCCTTCTTCAGACTGAGGGAGGTCTGTCCCCCTTAGTAACACCAGTTTTTTTTTTTGTCGATCTTAGGCAGGATGATTTTGCAGCTGAGGAGCTGATGTTGGGGGCAGGGGTTCGGGTTTTTGGATTATGTGGATCACGTCTAGGGCAGAGGTGAAGCTCAGAGAGGGGAACCTCAGGTGAACTGGGGTTTTTTCCACCATAATCCCCAACACCTCCTCATTCTTAATCTCAAACTGCCCTTCCATATTGGTAATCTCTAACAGGTGCAGTTTAGTACCTCTCCTGCATGCCAGGACTCCAAGAACAAATCCCTTCTCCATTCTTCATTGGTCCTACCACAGGGCTGCCAACATTGGGTGAGAGTGGGAGTGAGAAATTGCAAGAGACCAAGCCCAAGGCAGTATATAGGGGGGTGGAGGGTGGAGAAATAGTAAGATTAAACGAGTACTTACCAGTACGAAGTTTGATCTGTATTTTATGAGGAGTTACGATGAGGGATTACGTGAAGAACCCACCCAGCGCGCAGGCGCGGCATACTTCCAAGCAGCGGTGTGGAATCACAGATAGACACTAGTTGAAGTAAAGATAGTAAAGACCAACGAGACATTAGTCCGAATTTGATCTATATAATGAGGGTGGGAGCGGAGGGCACGTAATCCCTCATCGTAACTCCTCATAAAATACAGATCAAACTTCGTACTGGTAAGTACTCGTTTAATCTTACTATTTTACTTCGGAGTCACGTGAGTGACTACGTGAAGACTTCAAAGGTCTGTGATTTCAAACCGTGTAACAGTTATCTTACTCACTGCCGAAAGATCATCGAGGGAGGAAGTGGTAGCTAAAGACCAACAAGTTTGTTTAGTTATAAAAGAAATGTTTATTAACTATAACAAAAAATAGCTCCCATGGGCTTTAAATCATAACTTTGTGGTTTTCTAAAATGGTATCCGCAAAGACGTCCCGTTCCATCAGCGGTGTCCTGTAAAATCGTTGGAATGTCGATTCCCTTGACCATCCCGCTGCTCTGAGGATGTGGTCTAGGGGAACCTGCATCCTATCCGCCGCTGAGGTGGACGCTGCCCTGGTTGAATGGGATTTAAAAACATTTGTGTTAATCCCTGCCATGCTGAGGGACCTGTTTCAACCATCTGGATAATGTTTGGCTGGTTACCCGTCCCAAAAGGCTTTCTGTGGCTAACCCATAAGGCTTTCTCTCTCCCTCTAAGCGTTTGGGTTGTGTCTAGATAATGATGAAGGGGGGTCACCACACACAGCCTAGGTTCTGGAGGGTAAGCCCGGAAGATCAACGGGGAGTTTGATGTACCTGGTCTACTTTTGTTTTACCAACCCCGGCATGGTGAAAGTAATGGTATCTCTCGTGGGTGGTCACCATGTAGTTCAGATTTAGCTGATGGAGCGACTGAACCCTTTGAGCTGAGACAAGCGCCATGAGCATGAGGGTTTTATAAGTGGCCTGTTCCAGGCTCAGGGATCCCACCGGAGGCCAACCTCGAAGGTGTGTCAGAACTACACACTCACATCCCACATGTGAGTGTATCTAGGTGTAGGGGGTTTGGTATTAAAGATCCCCTTAAGGAGTCTGATGACCAGAGGGTGGGATCCCACACTATGCTGTTCTATCGGCATGAGGTATGCGGACAGTGCGCTCCGAGTCGTATTGATGGCACTGTAGCTCATCTTGAGATCATGGTGCAGGTGGGCCAGGAACTCCAGCACATCCGAGATCGAAGCCGTCTTGTAGGATTTCCCTGCGTCCAGACAGTACTGTTCCCATTTCCTGATGAAGGTCAGGTACTGTTTCTTGGTGGAAACTCGCAGGGATGCCGACATGGTGGTGATTGTTCTGTCTGATAACCCCAATCCCCGGTAAGGCCTGTTCAAAATCTGGAAACCAGGAGTTTCAATTTTTGGTGGCATGGATGGCTAATGCCAGTTACCGGGTGAGTCAATAATTGGGGGTGGTGTTGAAGGACCATTGGTGTCTCTACCACCATGTCGTGGAACATTGGGAACCATGGTTGGGTAGGCCAGTCGGGCACGACCAGAATGCCAGAGGCTGAGTCTGCCTGAATTTTCTGGAGTACCCGACTGATGAGGCAGAAGGGAGGGAAAGCATAGAAAAAGAAATTTCCCCAATCCAGCGTGAAGGCATCTACCGCTGCTGCCTCTGGGTCTGGTTCCCAAGCCACATACATGGGTAGTTGGTGATTTAACCTAGACGCAAACAAATCTATATCTGGCGTACCATATTGCTTGACAAATTTAGCAAATAATTTTGGGTGCAACATCCATTCGATGTTGTCGTTGAATTTTCGTGACCTGGTGTCCGCCACTGAATTTAGCTTGCCTGGTAAATAGGCAGCTGATAGCCAAATATGTCTCTCGACACACCATTGCCAGATTATAGCAGTTAATTTGTCACATGATACTGATTTAATGCCACCCATGTGCTGGATATAAGATACTGCCGTAGTGTTGTCGATCATAATTCTAACATGCACGTGCCGCATATCAGATGCATATGCTTTTAGCCCATAAAAGGCGGCGAGCATTTCCAAAAAGTTAATGCCCAGTGATTGTAGTAGCGATGCCTCTGAGTTAGTCCATCTGCCACCTGTGCTGTCTATGGAGTTAGTAGCTCCCCAGCCTAAAGCACTGGCATCTGTTGCAATGGTTATGTTAGGATTGGTTACGGCGATAGGACTGTGACTGTGCCAAATATTGTCAACCCACCACTGAAGTTCTGATTTGGCTTCAGTGGGTAAATCCATTTTGCGATCATAATGCCCCCTATGAAGGCGTAATGCATGAGTCCTTGCTCTTTGTAGATTTTGATAATGCAAGGGCCCATGTCGGGCAGCCGGAAATGCTGCTACTATAGAGCCAATAACTCTGGCTACATGCCGTATTCTAGGTTGCGGTGTAGCAATTAAATGGCTACAAGCTTCAATGAGTGAAACTGTTTTGTTTCTGGGCAGAGTGACAGTCATGTGAATCGTGTCAATAGTGAAGCCTAGGTAATCCATGTTAGTAGTAGGCTCCAATATTCATTTATCTGGGTGAAGGATAAAACCCAAAGTTTCAAGGAGTTGTTTAGTGGCTAACACTCCTGCGACAGCTTGTTCCCGTGTTCTTCCTAATATGAGAACATCGTCCAGATAGGCCACAACTAAATGTTTTAGTTCTCTCAATTTCTTCATGGCCACTTTAAGAATTTTCGTAAATAGTCTGGGAGCTGTCGTTAAACCATTGGGCAAAGCTCGGTACTGCCATAGCTGGCCCCTCCAGATAAATTTCAGATATTTAAAGTAATCTTTATGAATGGGTACCAAATAGTAAGCATCTTTGATATCTATGCTTGCCATGTAGTATCCCTTGGAGATCAGTTGTCTGGCAAGTGACAAATGTCTCCATTTTGAAATGTTTGATACTCAACAGACTGATTGAGTGACGTCAGATCAATAATAATGCGACATCCACCATCTTTTTTGGTTTTTGAGAAAAATATTTGATACAAATTCTTGCGGCTCGTGTGTGGTCATTTCTATGATGCCTTTAGCCACGAGCCGATCAAGTTCAGCTTGTCCTTCTACCTTCTCAACTGCCGAGGGAAGGAACACCCTTTGGGGCATGTGCTGAACTGGCGGTTCTACGCCTGGTTTGAACTCAATTTTGTATCCACTAATACTGTTTGAGTATAAACTTATTGTTAGTAAGGGAGCACCAAACATGCTTGAAGAACCTCAAACGTCCCCCTGTTAATACTACACCCTTTGTCTGTGTATGTTGACAGGAACCAGACCCACCTACCTCCATGTTCACTTGTGGGGTCGTTTTCCGGTGGGTCTGGCCCAAGGTTGTCCGTGTTGGTGCTGCGGTGGGAGGCGGCGCATCTTCCCACGGCTCCGCCCTGGGCCCCCGCTCTAAAAAAGACTCTGGGGGTAGTGGGAGGCGGTCACCAGGCTTTCACCAGCTCGGTATCTGCTGGTGGCTGCCGAGGCGTGCGGCCAACTGGGTGTCTTTCACCTGCTCGGTCCTGGCCCTGCCCTCATGAGGCCTACTGGTTTTTGCCGCCTCTTCCAACCCTTCAGCCTTTTGGCCAGATCCGCACCAAATAGCAGCGCCTGTCGTTTCAGTCGCGCTGGAGCTTTACAGAGGCCGGCATATGTTTGGGTTGAGGGCAGGGCCTGATGTTGTCCCGCCGTAGGTTATTTAGCTCATACGTGGTGCTGCACATCAGTGCGAGGCATCCTGCTGGGGGTATTTTTGGTCAGGTCTTTCATCCCCAACGGACCGAGCAAAGGCGGTTACGGCTGCTGAGTGGAGCTTCAGGACTCGCTGCATTTTGACTTCCTTTCCACCCCTGATTTGCTGCCCACCAGCTGGTTCCAGATCTGCCCATTGACCGTCTTGACCCTCAGCGCCTCGCATTTTTTTCTGGCGCGATGTAGTTGTCAAGGGCCTGCTGGACATCCTTGTCCTGCAGCAGGGTTGTTGGACAGCCTGTTTTATAGTGGCCGCCATACTGGGTGGCAACACCATCCCAGTTGTTGGTGGTGCAAAGCATATCGGCCCACTACACCCAGTAGCTCTTCTTTCCGGCACGCCCGGCATGCTGACGATATCCTCCGCCTGCCCTTGGGATAGGCCAGCCCAGTCCTGGCCTCCCTTACCCCCCTCGAACATAGAGGGTACAGAAGGGTGTGGAGAGGAGGAGGCCAAAGCCCGTCCTCCTGGGAGATGCCGCATCTCCTCGTTTTATTCATGCGCTCGAGGAGCTGCCTCATGCAGCTGATCCGAGCGTCTCCCCTTTTCGGTGGGGGAGAGTGTTCCCGTTCCTCCGATTCATCGGAGGACACCGGCCGGTCGGTTTTATGTGTCGCCTTCCTCCCTGTGCGGGGCGTTGAAATCTGCAGCACTGGGGGCGGCTCGGTGTCGGGTGAGCGGGAGCGTTGAAAAAGCTCCTCCGCTGCGAGAGGCTGCCGTCCCGCTATGGACCCGTCCTCGGGTGGAGTTGGGCAGGCAGTCCTCCTGGCTGGTCGCTTGCGAGAGGCCATTATTCTCTCTAGCGCGACTCTGTAACAAAAAAGGCACTTACCTGAGGTCTCGTCTTTATGCTGCAGCTGGAGAGCCTGGCTCCAGCTGCTGCCGCTGTTGCACTGCTGACGTAATGCCGCGCCTGCGCGCTGGGTGGGTTCTTCACGTAGTCACTCACGTGACTCCGAAGTAAAATTGTGCAATATGGTGCATACTGTAGCGAGTCTATTAAATTACAATTGAATGCAATATATATGCTTTAAATTGGATTGGATTGGAGCATTTTTGAAAGGGGAGAGGCTGTGCGATCACTGATCACTGGCCTTGGGGGTACTCGGTTTGAAGAGTGGTGAGAGGGTGTGGGAGAAGGGTGTCTTCCCTCCCAGGGAAGGAACTTTTTAAAATTTGATGTATTCAAATCATGTTTTAGTGCACTGTAGAAGTATGATTTCAATGATTTTTGTTTGTAGTATTTTTAAGAGGTAACTTTTTAAGGGGTAACTTTATCCACACAAAGGGTGATGGGTGTATGGAACAAGCTGCCAGAGGAGGTAGTTGAGGCAGGGACCATCCCAACATTTAAGAAAAAGTTAGACTGATACATGGATAGGACAGGTTTGGAGGGATATGGACCAGAAGCAGGTGGTGTAGCTGGGACATGTTGGCGGCTGTGGGCAAGTTGCACCGAATAGGTATGTTACAAAACCTACCTGAATCACCATTGGGAATCTGCCCTCAGCCAGGTCGGCGATTTTGGCGCTGTTTGGAGGGGGTGGGTTTAAAACGCGATTTTTACTAGGCTGTACTAATCGCACATGTTCAGCCTAGTAAATCATTAACGACAAATCGCTGCAAGACCCGGTCGCAAAAGGTATTATTAGTTTTATAGGCCTCGATAATATAGTTATGATAATTTTAAAATTACTGTTTAATTCCGCAATCTCTCGCAGCCCCAGGGTTTTATAAAGCAAACAATTAAAGGTATGTACCTTATTTTTACATTAAATGGGGCATATATATAACCCTATATATCAAATTATCTATAACGAATAGCTCATTTTGGGCTTTTTATATCCCGCAGTATTTTTCTCGGCATTTGAGGGCACTAATCCAGCGCTATGTCAACGTTCTAAACCGGCGCGCGTTCACATGAACCCACTAGAAAGCCGATTTAAATGGGCATTTATTTACAGCAATTGAACACTAAATTCCTTCCATTTGGCCTATAAATTAATGTAAATTAGATATAAAAATCATGTTATATTGTGAATTATTTGTGAATAATCTTTGGACACATAGGCTATTTAAAAATGTTAATCTTTCCTTAAGAAATGGGCGTTTGATTATCCAAGATCACAGCTTTTTTTGTAATATCCATTGAAAATCAATAGGGAACAAGATGCTAATTTCCGAGTATGAAAATGGTCATTACTTTTTTAATACTTGAGATATGAAAGTGAATTTGGTGTCAAATTAAACTTATTGTTATGCTTTATCTGATGGGATAAATTGCAGACTTGATTTTTTAAATCTCAAAATTTTGTAACCTTGCTACACCGAAGGGCCTGTTTTCACACTGTATCACTCTATGACTACATTATACCTCCTCCATGCATGAATGCTTCAAAATCAAGTGATCGAGTTTTATTGCCATATACTCAAGCATAGAAACATAGAAAATAGATGCAGGAATAGGCCATCGGCCCTTCGAGCCAGCACTGCCATTCAATATGATCATGGCTATTCATCTAAAATCAGTACCTCTTTCCTTTTCCCCCATATCCCTTGATGCCGTTAGCCCCAAGAACTAAATGTAACTCTCTCTTGAAAACATCCAGCGAGTTGGCCTGCACTGCCTTCTGTGGCAGAGAATTCCACAGATTCACACGTCTCTGTGTGAAGAAAGTTTGTTCTTATCTCAGTCCTAACTGGCCCCCCTTTATTCTTAAACTGATACCCATGGTTCTGAACGCCCACAACATCGGGAACATTTTTCCTGCAGTTACAGTAAGTGAAAATCTAGCAGGCAAGCAGGATGCTTTCACCAACCACCCCCATTTGAAGTCCACTATCTTCCACCGTATCTACCCAGTGCTTGGTACTTACTTCCAGCAGCCACTGGTTGTCCTCCAAGATGCACCAAGCCACAGCCTGATCCATGCCGGTCACCTGGGCAAATTCGGCACAGAGACTCTCACAGCAGCGGCGCAACTCTTCGACGCCTCCGACGCCCAGGCTCTTGCACTGAGGCTGCTCCATGGCCGGAGCTGCAGTGAACGACTCGCCAGCCCGGCAAACACTCGCCAGCCCCGCTCCCCGTCCGCATCTGTCCCCGCCGCTGCTTCTGCTTCCAACACCCGCGGCCCATGCAGTTGATATGAGTTTTGAAATTTCGTTGATCACAGAATTTCTCACAATAGAGCGAGAAAAATTTGTGATCAGCGTGAGAATTTGGTGAAATGCGTGATTCTCACGCTCAATGCGTGGGAGTTGGCAGCCCTGCCTGTCTATCCCCCTCTTCCCTCTCCCCCTCCTCTCTCCCCCTCTCTCCACCTCTCTTTCTCTCCCCTCTCTCTCTCCCTCCCACCTCACTCTCATCCCTCTCTCTCTCTCCCTTTCTCTTTCTCCCCTCTCTCTCTCCCATCTCACCTCTCTCAATCTCCTCTTCAATCTATCTTCTCTCTCATCCTCTATTTAACTCCCCCTTCTCTCCCCCCTCTCTCCCCCTTCTCTCTCCCCCCCCCTTCCCCCCCTCTCTCTCTCCTCCCTTCCCCTCTCTCTCCCCCCTTTCTCCCTCTCTCTCTCCCTCTCTCTCCTCCCCTCCCTCCCTCTCTCTCCCCCCCCCCCCCTCTCTCCCTTATCACCCCCCTCCCTCTCGTCCTTTTTCTCCCCCTCTCTCTCTCTCTCTCTTTCTCCCTCCCTCTCTCCCTCTCTCTCCCTCCCATTCCCTCTCTCCCACTCATTCTCTCTTTCTTCCTCACTTCCTCTCTCTCTCCCTCTCTCCACACACTCTAACCTCTCTTTCTCCCTCTCCTCTCACCCCCTCTCTTCCCCCCCTCTCTCTCATCTCTCTCTCCCTCTCTCTCCCCATTTCTCTCTCCCACCTCACTCTCCCCCTGGCTCTCTCCCCCCCTGACTTTCTCCTCTGTCTCTATCTCCTCTTTCTCTTTGCCCCCCCCCCTCCACCCCCCTCCATCTCTCTCTCTTCCCCCCTCTCCCACCTCACTCTCCCCCTTCTCTCTCTCCTACCTCTCTCTCCCCCCTTTCCCTCTTCTCTCCATTCACGCCCCCTCTGTCTCCGTTCAGGGCAGACACGAAATGATGGCAGGCGTGGCCTGTTCATTATGAAAGAACGGTGATCAAACTGATTCATAGGGTTTTCCATGTACAATGATCATCAGAGATATTTGAAGGCATTGTTATGATGAGGCAATTTAACAGTATGATAACAATAAATCATTCAAAGGACTACACAGAGTTCAAAAACACTTGTGATGTATTGTCTGGATTATATTTTGACGTTGTATTTGGCTAAAATCCAATGTTTCAGTCTCAAGCTACTTGAGGGATTATTCTCTCCTATCCAGTTAAATTAGGTTGTTATCAAATGGATAGTTGGCCTGTGACTCCACCCTGGGCAACAGATTGGAATCAATAGAAACCTGGAACAGCCCTGTTGTTATAAAGCAGTTTCTATTCATTAGACTGACTGGCAATGTAATAGATGTGATGCAGCTGTGCAAGTGGGATAACTGGCAGCATGCATAATGGCAAACTATAAGGGCCATGAAGGTCATTGATAATACAACTTTGCTATTACCAGCTGAAGCCACTAAAGTCACTATGATGGACAAACAGCATTCAGCATTGCTCCAGTAGTTGATCAATAAATATGTCATTTTACTTCGGAGTCACGTGAGTGACTATGTGAAGAAGCCCACTAGGACGCATGCATGTCATATCGCTACACGCATTGCGAAACGTCAGATGCGGTGGAACGACGTTTCCCCCGCAGCGGCAGTTTTAAAAGCCGCAACTTGCAGGTAAGAGTTTACTCTGCGGTCTTTTTTGTTTCCATTTCCAACTACAGGTGGGAACATGGACAAAACAAAGAAGACAAGGTCTGCGACAAAGCTGGTGAGGGGAGGACCGCGGAGCAGCGGGCAGCCAGCAGCAGCCAGCGACACTTGGATCACCGATAGTGGGATCAGCCTCCGGTGCCTGGTGTCGCCTCCGCACCGGCCAGATCCACGCGGCCGGGCGGTAAGGCTAGACACAAAAACAAACAAGGTCGTGGAATCAGAGGGGTCCGACTTTGAACAACCGCGGGCGGCCAGCGACCATGAGCGCTGGAGCAGGATGGAGCGGTGTGTGGAGCATTTGCTCCAACGTGACAGACTCCGGGAGATGGAGTCGGGTCACAGTGGGCTCTATGGCAAACCCACAGCAGCACATCTTGAAGGGTTGCACAGTGCTTCTACCTCATCAGAGGGGAGCACTGCGGGTCAGTTCTGGGCTGACCTGGAAGAGGGGTCCGCAGAAGGAAAGACAAGTGTGCAAGGGGTGCAGGAACGAGAGAACCTACTGAACATGGTGTCCAATTTCATACAGCCAGACCAGACTGGTCAAAATCTGGAGCCAAAGCTAGCTGCCAGTATAGACTATATGTCTCTAAACCAGTTAAAAGAACAGGCTGTACTGGACACCACATCAAGACACCTGACACTGGGCAACTGCATATCCCTGAATGTTCCAATAGTAAACACCTGTATATGGAAACACATTGGAATAGGAGTTAGAAGTATGGATGTCAAACTACAAAAAGTATTGAAATTCCTAACAGCAGGGATAACAGCATTTGCCCGCACAGTGGATGACAAGGACATGTCCCAGAACCAACAAGATGCACTGGCATTACTCTGCAACACTCAACATGAGATAAACAACATCTGGAAGAGGGCCATTCAACCCACACTAAACCCAAAATATGTAGGACTGGGCAAACCTGGGACCACAAAACCACCAATACTATTATTTGGAGGCAACCTATCGAAGCAAGTCAAGGAGCTCAATGAGGAAGCAAAAACCCTGGGACTAATAAAAGGGACTCCATCAAAAACCCACTACAGCCAAAGACAGCACCCCTACGCACCCACCAGCAGAACAAGAATGACTGGTGAAAGCTCGAAGGCCCGGTACTCAAAACATGAGTCTTTTTTAGGCCATGGCCCAGGCCGGCCTTCTTGGAAGATGCGCGGACCTCCAACGCCAACCAAACCACAAATCCAGACGCCAGCGTAACAACAGCAGCGAAGAACCTACAAAAAGAAGTAAACCTGCCACTGGTAACTATGGAGGTAGGTTGGTCTGGTTCCCTACAAAATACAGGGAGCATGGAGGTTGGTGGGAGATTACACTCTTTTCTGAATGCATGGAGCATGTTAACAACTGATACTTACATCTTAAGCAGTATCCAGGGATATACAATAGAGTTTGTACACAAGTACAGCACTCCAGTTCAACATATACCGAACCGAATGTTCGTGCTTTCTGATAAAGAAAAATCAGAAGCATAAGCTGAACTGGAGCGGCTTTACGTAAAAGGTGTAATTGAGAAAACTCAACACGAACCATTAGAATTCGTGTCCAATATATTTACCAAAAACAAAAAAGATGGCGGTTGTCGCATCATCATAGATCTGACAAAAATTGAATACATTTGTACAATATATTCACTTCAAAATGGAAACCTTTGTTACTGCTAAATAATTGATTTCCAAAGGTTACTTTATGGCCAGCATCGATTTAAAAGATGCTTACTATTCAGTGCCTATACGAGGTGACCACTGATGTTACTTAAAATTCAACTGGATGGGACAACGCTGGCAGTATAAAGCACTGCCAAATGAATTATCATCAGCCCCCAGGCTGTTCACAAAAATTTTGAAACCAGCCCTAGCGTTTCTACGGAAACGAAAACACATGGTCATGGCATATTTAGATGACATACTCATTGTGGGCAAAACTTTGGAATTGGCCAAACAAACCGCAACAGCCACAAAACAGTTATTTGAAAAACTGGGATTTATTATCCATACAGTTAAATCTAAACTAACGCCTTCCACTAATATGGACTATTTGGGGTTCACCATTGACTCAGTTCATATGTCGGTGGCTCTGCCTAAGGGAAAGGATAGAGAATTAATAGAGGCTTGCAATAACCTCATTGACATCAGCAAACCATCCATCAGATTGGTAGCAAAAGTAATTGGCAAAATGGTGGCTGCCTTTCCAGCCACACAATTTGGACCTCTACATTACCAAAACTTACAGAGAGCAAAAATGCAAGCACTCAAAATCAATGCTGGTCACTTTGACAGACCTATGAAACTACCAATCAAAGCCAAAATGGAACTAAAATGGTGGATAGATAACATCTGGCTTTGTTCGAACCCAATCATTGTCAGTAACCCTTCCATGGTACTACAAACTGATGCCAGTGCACTTGGGTGGGGAGCCACCAATACCATCACCAGCTGTGGAGGTAGATGGACTGCTCAGGAGGCATCATTATTACTCACACTGGGCATAAACTACCTGGAAATGTTGGGTGCATACCATGGCCTAAAGTCATATTGTACTGGGTCATATCACCAGCATGTTAGACTACAGATAGGCAATACCACCATGGTAGCATACATTAACCACATGGGTGGAAACAAATCAACATCATGTGACAATCTGGCTAATGCAATTTGGCAATGGTGTATCCAGAGAGATATTTGGATATCAGCCACTTACTTACCAGGAAGACTAAATTTAGTGGCAGGCACCAGGTCACGCAAATTTAATGAAAACACCGAATGGATGTTGAATAAAAAAGTATTTGCTGATATTACAGCAAGATATGGAACAACATATATCGATCTATTCGCATCCAGACTTAACCACCAGTTAGCAAATTATGTTTCATGGGATCCAGACCCTGGGGCATCAGCGACAGATGCATTTTCGCTGCATTGGGGGAAATTGTTTATTTACGCATTCCCTCCTTTCTGCCTCATCAGTCGGGTATTAAGGAAAATACAAGAAGACTCTGCGTCTGGTATTTTGGTAGTACCTGATTGGCCTACTCAACCATGGTTCCCAGTGGTACAAAATATGGTATTAGAACCATGTATCACCATCCCACATAGACCAGATTTATTGCTACATCCCGTAACAAGGGATAGCCACCCATGCCATAACCATTTGAACTTATTAATTTGTAGAGTTTAAAAACACCTCTACTACAACTGAGACTTACGGACCAAACAGTGAACATGATCTTCGGCGGCCCAAAGACAGTCAGCCAAAAAACAGTATCTGGTCTATATCAGGAAGTGGGAGATGCATTGTCACAAAAACAACATCACCTACAGAGACATGAACATCCCGTCTGCTCTGGAATATCTGGCAGGCCTCCACTATGATGAGGGACTCAGTTACAGTGCCATCAACTGCACCAGAACTGCCCTATCGACTTACCTATGGCAGGGGACAGAGCATTACTCTGTTGGGACTCACCCACTGGTAACAAAACTTATGAGGGGAATTTTTAATACTAATTCCCCAAGAACCAGGTCCTCCCAAATATGGGATGTAAGTATTGTCCTGAAGACGCTCAGGAATTGGTCTCCAGCAACAGCTCTGTCCCTACACAGACTGACATTAAAAACAGTCATGCTAATGGCATTGGTCACGGCACAGAGGGTACAGTCACTGCATAAACTAAGCCTGGACAACATGACTTCCTCAACTGAAAATATTACGTTTCATATCTATGAATTAGAAAAGCAGAACAGACAGGGATCAGCAGGCCTCAATATACAATTTAGGTCATACCCAACAGATGACCGTCTCTGTATGGTAAGACATTTGTCGTTATACATGGAGAAAACAAAAATCATAAGATGCAATGAGAAGGCACTTCTGGTCACACACAAGCAACCACACAAAAGAGTGACGGTCCAGACCATCTCAAGATGGCTGAAACAGGTGCTAACACAGGCTGGGGTGGATACTAATATTTTAAAATCTCATTCCACCAGGGCTGCAGCTACATCGGCAGCAATACAGTTAGATGTACCAATGGACCAAATCCTCAAGGCAGCAGGATGGTCAGGGGGAAAAAACATTCCAACTATTTTACAACAAACCAGTAATGAAACCTGGAACGTTTGCAGAAACAATTTTAATATCTGTAAATTAATTATTTATTAATTTACAGAACTAAAGAATTAAAGAGATTAATTCCCACCCTTGATCATATACTCAACTGGTATCTCTTCTCTAATCTTACTATGTTTAGCCATTACAGTTATCTGTGATTTCACACCGCTGCTTTGAAGAATGGCACGCATGCGTCCTGGCGGGCTTCTTCACGTAATCCCTCATCGTAACTCCTCATAAAATACAGATCAAACTTCAAACTGGTAAGTTCTCGTTTAATCTTACTATTATATTGCAACATGATTCTATGGCTTAAGGTGGGAAAATGTGAATGTCATCTCGAGTTGGAGGTGCAGGAGATTTGCATGAGTTATTAACTCTTCAGTATTGGTATTAACTATCTATAGACCCTAAGTGCATTTTATGGGTTAAGGAATGATTGAGTGAATATGCATAGGTGCATGCTCAACTTCACGTTGATACACTATGATGTGGCATATGATAAGCACGAGGGTGTAATCAGGTAAAAGATCCGGGAAAAGGTACATAATCTCATTTTCCACTGGAGTATCATTAAATACAGATCAATGACAACACAGAATGAGTGTTAGACCACACAGTATTTATGAAATTCTGATTCAATGCAACACCGAATATAGATATGTTGTTTTCATGCTAATTCAAAGGTTGCAAAAATGTGTGACATGACAGTGGCGAAAGATATATTCTAGCTACAAGCATGATGAATGGTCTTTTATGTCTTCCTCCATTTTGCTTTATGAGTCGGGTCTTGAAATAGTCATCAAGAGCTGCTTTAGGTTCCTGTGGTGGAATTGGCCTATGCAGTTTGATTCCCGATTTGTCGGGAATAATAATAATGCAACCTTATATGGTTATTTTAAACGTAACTTGCTGGTTCAGCCTGTGGCTTGGGAGATCAGCTGTTGCATGATAAAATCAATATATCTACAGACTCAATAGACTGCTTATGGCTTGGGTTGTCACGCCTATTTTGTATATATTCACAGTGCTGGAATGGTACCAAAAAGCGGTACTTTGCTGCTTCAGGAGATGTGAAGCATTTGGTTAATGCTCATGTTACATTTAAAATGGTACAGATTCTGAGCTATTGCAGTTCATTAAATGGTCTTTGACAATATTGAGTTATAGGGTCATTAACTGTGCCAAGGTGTTTTTCATCAGACTTACTGCAGCTAATGAGGTCCACTTTGTGGGGTTCACCTTGGATATCGAGTTAGTAAAGGATATTTTTTACACAAGTTCCCCAGGACAAGAACAATGCAGTATGGGAGGTTGACATTGTGTTAACACTATTTCACCAGGGGGTTCCAGCTACACTCTTAGCTTTGATCGGACCTCATTAGGTAGTTATCCTCCTGGCACTGGTTAGCGCAACAGGTCACTCGCTACATTATTGTGACAGGAGAGGATGATTACATCTGCAAATATATGCATAGTGTTTTATGCTATAATTAATTTAAGCAGAGTAGTAGGGGTGTCAGGTCTTAAAATAGTTCAAGGCATACCCAGGGACCTTTTGTTATGTGGGGACACACATATACAACAATACGTCAAGGTCACCAAGAGCCTTTGAGACTCTGAGCTAACTATGATTGTTTGGTACAAAAAACATTTTAAGAACGTATCTGCTCAGATCTTGCCAGGTTTTAAAATGGAGTTGAGTTATGCAGGAGTAGATACTGATCCGGATCTCACTCCACCAGGGCTGCTATAACAGCAGCAGCAAGGGTTAATTATGTTCTGATGGACCACATCCTGACGGCTGTAGCGTGGTCAAACAAACAAAATTTCAAACATGTTATAATAACCTGTTGCCAGACCAGGGGTATGTCTCAACTTTATTTTATGTTCTGTTATAGGTTCCATCCGGATGAGAGATGTGACTATTGTTATTACTTATTTAACAGCATCAGCATGTTTAAATCTATGTCATGACTGTATGCATTATGAATGTTTTCCCTCATTTGTCAATGGGGCAGTTGTGGTTGTGTAGACTTGTTTCTCACGGCATGACATCACAGAGCTTTGAAATCTTCACGTAGTCACTCACGTGACTCCGAAGTAAAATAGTAAGATTAAACGAGAACTTACCAGTTTGAAGTTTGATCTTTATTTTATGAGGAGTTACGATGAGGGATTACGTGCCCTCCGCTCCCAGCCCTCATTAAGATCATCTGGTAGTTCTAGTCTTCTTTCATCTTGCTATCATACTTCAATCACTATTATCTATATTTCAAATCGCTGCTTTGAAGATTGACGCACGTGATGCTGAACGGGGCTTCTTCACGTAATCCCTCATCATAACTCCTCATAAAATAAAGATCAAACTTCAAACTGGTAAGTTCATGTTTAATCTTACTATTATAGACCAGTTTGCCTGACATCGGTGGTGGGAAAAATGCTGGAGTCAATTATAAATAATGAAATAGCGGTACATGTGGATAGAGTAACAGGATCGGTCTGAGTCAGTATGGATTTACGAATGGGGGAAAGCTCATGCTACCTGATGGACAGAGGGATGAGTGTGTGGCCTGGTGTGGGTCCTTGATGATTTTTGAGGATGCGATAATCCCCTAGGAAAAGTTTAGGCACAAGGGCGAGCATGTTGGCCTTCATAACAAGAGGAGTTTAGATGCCGTGTACCTGCAGTAGGACTGGACAAAACTGGAGGATGAGTTTTGGTCTCCAAATGAGGAAGGACTCATTGAGGGAGTGCAGCGTTGTTGGTTCACCAGGTTAATTCCCAGGATGGTGGGACTGACGTTAGATGAAAAAATGGGTTGACTGTATACACAGGAATTTAGAAGGATGAGAGGCAATCTCATTGAAACGTATAAGATTATTAAGTGATTGGACATGCTAGAGGCAGGAAACATGTTCCCGATGTTGGGGGAGTCCAGAACCAGGGGCCACAGTTTAAGAATAAGGGGTAAGCCATTTAAAACGTAGATGAAGAAAAACCCAGAGAGTAGTGAATCTATGGAATTTCTGCCTGCAGTGGAGGCCGATTCTCTGGATGCTTTCAAGAAAGAGTTAGATAGAGCTCTTATAGATAGCAGAGTCAAGGGATATGGGGAGAAGGCAGGAACGGGGTACTAATTGTGGATTATCAGCCATGAACACAGTGAATGGTGGTACTGGCTCAAAGGGCCGAATTGCCTACTCCTGCACCTATTATCTATTGTCTATTGTCTGTAACACTGGATGGCTTAGGCTTAAGGTGAGAGGGACATCAGGGACAGCTTTTTTACTCGGATGGATGGTTGTATCTGACATGAGCTGCCAGTGGTAACGGTAGAAGTGGAAACAATGATATCTTTTAAAAGACATTTGGACAGATGCTGTATGTGGAGAGCAAGGATTTAGAGGGCTATGGATCAAATACAGGTAAATGGGACCAATTGAATATGCCAACTAATAAGCATGGCAAGATGGGTCAAGGACCTGGTTCAATGCTGTAGAGCTCTGACTATGATTCTAAAGACATTCTCAGAAAAGCGATGAAGAATATTAAATATATTCAACACATTCTCCAAACTGCTAAGTGCTCACTTTGGTCAAGTCTTGCAATGAATCATTTGTCTGACATCAACTATTTAAGTAGTAAATAATACAAAAAAGCATGAGGGAATATTTTCTATACATCCCATTTGGTCATTTTACTTGTCATTAGTCTCGTTCAATTAAACCTGTGTCACCTTTGTATGTATTAGTTTAGTTTAGTTTAGAGATACAGCGCGCAAACAGGCCCTTCGACCCACTGTGTTCGCGCCTACCAGCAATCCCCGCACATTAGCACTATCCCACACCCACTCGAGACAATTTTTACATTTACCAAGGTCATGGGGAGAACGTGCAAACTCCGTACAGACAGCACCAGTAGTCGGGATTGAACCGGGGTCTCCGGCGCTGCATTCACTGTAAGGCATCAACTACCGCTGCACCACCATAAAGTAAGGTATATATATATATGCCTTAGTTTACACTAAAATCAAAACTGTTAGTAATTAAACACTCAGGCAGAAAAAATGTCATTCTCTATACTTCAGATAAGAATGAGTGTGCAATATAGTGACATTAACAATAAGACATTGTGAAATACATCCAGACGGGGTGTATTGCCCTACCCTTACAAACATGAGTTACAGCTGGGTGAAGGGAAACTGAACTTATTTCTAGCGGGACTAGTCACATCTTACCATCTCCACCCCTTTCCGCCTTCCACAGAGATTGTTCTCTCCGCAACTCCCTGGTTAACTCATCCCTTCCCACCCAAACCACCACCTCCCCAGGTACCTCCCCCCGCAACCGCAGGAGATGCAACACCTGTCCCTATACCTCCGCCCTCAACAACGTCCAGTGACCCCAAAAGTTCTTTCAAGTGAGGCAGAGGTTCACGCGCACCTCCAACAACCTCATCTATCAGCCATGATCATATTGAATGGCGGTGCAGGCTCGAAGGGCCGAATGGCCTATGTTTCTATGTCTATCTACTGTATCTGCTGTTCCATGTGTGGATTCCAAGCGCAGGCTCGGCGATCATTTCACTGAACACCTCCGCTCAGTCCGCCTGGGCCTATGCGATCTCCCAGTTGCTGAACACTTTAACTCCCACTCCCATTCCAACATTGACCTTTCTGTCCTGGACCTTCTCCACTGTCAAAGTGAGACCCAACACAAATTGGAGCAAAGCCAACCTCATTTTTTAACTTGGGCAGCTTTCAACCTAGCGGTATGAATATTGACTTCTCTAACTTCAAGTAACCACTGCTTTACCTCTCTCTCCTTTCCTCCCCCTTCCTTGTTCTCCCTTGTTTCTCCTTCCTCCTCATTAATTTTACTGATTACATGCCTCGTTGTCACCTTCCCCTCAGCAAACAATGAATCATTCTACGTTTCTTTAATCATCGTCTGCTTTAATCTGTCGTTTTCACATCTTACCTTTGCATATCTCTGTGTCTCCCTCTCCCCTGCCTCTCAGTGTGTAGAAAGGTCTCGACCCGAAACGTCACCCATTCCTTATCTTCAGAAATTCTGCCTGTCCCATTGAGTTACTCCAGCATTTTGTGTCTATCTTTGGTGTAAGTTGCTGCCTTAAGGGGCTGTCCCACTGCGGCGACCTAATCCGCGAGTTTAGAAGAGTTTAGGAGAGTTGGGAAAAAATGTCATGTTGAAGACCTCCTTCGACCTCCTTCGACCTCCTTCGATTATATTGAAGACCAGCTTTGACTAACTTCGACTAGCTATGACTAGCTTCGGGAAAATTGGACTCCAAATAGTGGAGAGTGAAGAGGATCTCCTTCGATCCCCTTCGACTATGTTGAAGACTATCTATGACGAGTACGCGGGGACTACCCTCGAGCATGAAGGAGAGTTACAAAGACCTCATGTCAACCATGCTGCGAGTACGAGTCGAGGGCAAACTCGCCAGAACTCGCGGATTAGGTCGCCGCAGTGGGACAGCCCCTTTTCAGCACAAGAGACTCGGGATCGATCCTGACTGGTGGTGCTGTCTGTACAGAGTTTGTACATTCTCCCTGTGACCTGCGTGGGTTTCCTCCGAGATCTTCGGTTTCCTCCTACACTCCAAAGACATACAGGTTTGTAGGCTAATTGGCTTGGTATAAATGTAAATTGTTCCTAGTGTGTGTAGGGTAGTGTTAATGTACGTGGATCGCTGGTGGTCCAATGCGCCTGTTCCCACACTGTATCTATAATCTAAACAAAGACTAAGCTAAATAAACACAATTAAAGTCTACTACTCCACCATTCAATCATGACTGATCCAGCTCTCCCTCCTAGCCCCATTCCCCTGCCTTCTCCCCACAACCTTTGACACCCGTACTAATCAAGATTCTATCTTATCTCTGCCTTAAAATATCCATTGACTTGGCCTCTGCAGGCTTATGTGGCAAAGAATTCCACAGATTCACCACCCTCTAACTAAAGAAATCCCTTTGCATCCTCTTCCGAAAGAAATGTCCTTTAATTGTGACGCTACGACCTCTGGTCCTAGACTCTCCCACTAGTGGAAACATCCTCTCACACATCTACTCTTTCCAACTGAATTTTTACTGAATATATTATTTTTATTATGCTGAGTGGACTCTGCGTGTGACACTGTACCATATGCATCATTTTATGGATGAAATCCTTATCAAGTCTATTGTGATTTGATCTGTGCCTTTATAAAACCACAGAACAGATTTGTGACTCTGCAGACAGTCCTGCATCAGAAGATGGGAAAATCAAACTGCTCTGCCTTCCTATATCATTCCAGGAAACAAGTTTAAATTGAAACCCCATGTGAAAAATTAGTGTTGGAAGGAACTACAGATGCTGGTTTACACCAAAAATAGACACAACATGCTGGAGTAACTCAATGGGACAGGCAGCATCTCTCGAGTGAAGGAATGGATGACGTTTGTGGTGAGACCCTTCTTCAGACTGAGAGTCATGGGAGAGGGAGTCTAGAGATATGGAAGGATAAGGTGTGAAAATGACAGATCAAAGCAGACGCTGGTAAGGAAATGTAGAATGGTTCATTATAAGCTGTGGGGAAGGTGACAATGAGGCTTGCAGCCAACAATATTTAATCAGGAGGACAGTCGGAGAACTAGGCATTTATTACATCAAACTCTGAAACAAGTTCGAGCTACATATAAAGAATTTAATTACATTGGCTATCCATTGATGTTGCTGTCCTTGAACAGCGAGTGCTGCAATTGAATACTGTGGCCATTCCTGACTGGGTGAGATTATAAGGGTGCTTTCGCGAAACTTCAGCTGTCATTTTCAGGAATATAGATGATGTCACATTGAAAAGCAAACAGCTACAAAATTATTCAAGCTGTCAGAACAGTCATTTGTCATGATTTATTTAATGTACAGAAAAGAAATACTGGAATAGATATAAGTTCATTTTGTCAACAACAGCGGCCATATTTCAGCAAAGTAAAATCTAATTTAGGTAGAGAGGTATTATTATTTTATGACATATTGAATTGCATTGCCAGTAGTTAGCATGTTTCCAGCTATATATACACACTGGGGAATTTTCAAATGTTCTCCAGCTGCACGATATGTCACTGTACTTCTCTCATCTTCGAACCTAACTCTCAAACCACCCCGAAGATAGACACAAAATGCTGGAGTAACTCAATGGGGTTGAGGCAGCATCTCTGGAGAACATGGGTAGGTGCCGTTTTGGGGTGGGACTATTCTTCCGACTGATTGTAGTAGGGAGAGTGTGGGAAAGAAAACTCTATTCTCCCCACTACAGTCAGTCTGAAGAAGGGTCCTGACCTGAAACATTAGCTCCCCATTTTCTCCAGAGATCCTGCCTGACCTGTTGAGTTACTCCAGCATTTTGTGTCTATCTTTGGTATAAACCAGCATCTGCAGTAACTTTTATATTACATCTTCGACCACCCCATTGCCTATTGTCCTGCATCTTCACGTCTGTGGTCTATCTATATTGTAAATAAGTATGAATGTGTTATGATCATATGGCGCATAATTACATTTGCGCACACGTCACAAGCATATGGATCAATTGTAGGATCTGCAGAATGGTCCTGACCCAAAACATCACCTTTCCATGTTCTCCAGCGATGCTGCCTGACCTGCTGAGTTTTCAGTTCCTTTGATATTTCCACCAATTCAAGGCTGGTACATAGATCACTTTCAAGTGCACTACAATTTGTGACTAGGATAGACAATAGACAATAGATGCAGGAGGAGGCTATTTGGCCCTTCGAGCCAGCACCGCCATTCAATGTGAGCATGGCTGATCATCCCCAATCAGTACCCCGTTCTTGCCTTCTCCCCATATCTCCTATTTTTAAGAACCCTATCTAACTCTCTCTTGAAAGCATCCAGAGAACCTGCCTCCACCACCCTCTGAGGCAGAGAATTCCACAGACTCACCACTCTCTGTGAGAAAAAGTGTTTCCTCGTCTACGTTCTAAATGGCTTACTCCTTATTCTTAAACTGTGGCCCCTGGTTCTGGACTCCCCCAACATCGGGAACATGTTTCCTGCCTCTAGCATGTCCAAGCCCTTAACAATCTTATATGTTTCAATGAGATCCCCTCTCACCCTTCTAAGCTCCAGAGTGTACAAGCCCAGCTGCTCCATTCTCTCAGCATATGACAGTCCCGCCATCCTGGGAATTAACCTTGTAAACCTACGCTGCACTCCCTCAATAGCAAGAATGTCCTTCCTCAAATTAGGGGACCAAAACGGCACACAATACTCCAGGTGTGGTCTCACTAGGGCTCTGTACAACTGCAGAAGGACCTCTTCGCTCCTATACTTGACTCCTCTTGATATAAAGGCCAACATGCCATTCACTTTTTTCACTGCCTGCTGTACCTGCATGCTTACTTTCATAGACTGATGTACAAGGCCCCCCAGATCCCAGATTCAAGTACAAACTGGATTGGAACTGAAGAGAAAGAAATGGTGGGGTCACAAATTGTTTAGTGGCACCTCCTGAACGTCCCTTCATGATGACACCCACCCACAGTATCCTAAAAGCATTACAAGTTACAAAGAACTGTGGATTTTAAGTTCCCAAATGTAGTGAATTAACGTATTTCCCGGCAATGAAGACGCACCTGCGTCGAAGTAACACCCCCATTTTGAGTTGCTAAATTTTGAAAAAAGGCTGAACATAAATAAATAAATAAAAATAAAGAAAGTAACAATTCAATTTGCCCAAGGCTTCCAGATCTCCGCCATTCTGAATGACTGAATGGGTGTGGGGTGGGGAGTGATGACAGATGGAGAGATGGTGAGAACAACAGGAGCACACCAGGACAAGTTGAATCAGTTGTGATCTTATTGAATGACAATACTAGTTCAAGGAACCAGTTGAGGTTACTCGAGCTGACACAGGAGTAAGCTCCACCGCCCGTTGTCCTGTTGTCCATCGCCCACTGCCCCGCTGCACTCTATGATCTTTGCTCTTGAGCTGGTCCCCTCACTGTCCGGTCTCCAAGCCAGGTCAAAAATAGGGATAACGAGAGTTTCAAAACTAATACCAACTGGTTTTGTGCACCCAGGCGGTGCTGTCCTTTTAAAGCCACTTCCCACTTTATAGCCATTTCCCATCAGCTGTCAGCAATGAGGGATATACTTGGCTATCCTTCAGTACAGCAACACCATTCTTGATGTTGCTGTACAGAGGGATAGCCAAGTCTATCTTTCTTGGCTAACAACCTAACCTTCTGCCTCCAAGAGGCAGGTAAATTTTCGTGCCCTATTTTTGGGTAAAATATAGCGTCTTCTTTGCCGAGAAATACGGTAGTTTATTTGTGCAGACTCCATTCAGATAGAATAAAGGGAGAAAAGCTTAAGGCAATTCCTACAAACAAAGCTGAGTAGCCTGTGTTACAGTAGCTCACAATGGAGAAGGAATGACTAATTATGAGGGAATTAAAGACACAGGAGTTTAAGAGTAGCAGCTTCACTCTTTAAGATGTAAATAAGACAAAATGGCAGCTCAGGCACAAACAATTGTTATAAGCAGCTTAGTGGTGTATGTATGGTGAGACCAAGCACAGGCTCGGCGATCGTTTCACTGAACACCTCCACTCAGTATGCCTAGACCTGCCTGATCTCCTGATTGCTAACGCTTTAATTCCCCTCCCATTCCCATTCTGACCTTTCTGTCCTGGGCCTCCTCCACTGTCAGAGTGAGGCCCTACACAAATTTGAGGAACGGCTTGGGCAGCTTACACCACAGCGGTATGTATATTGATTTCTCTAACTTCAAGTAAACCTTGCTTTCCCTCTCTCTCAGTTCCTCCCCCACCCTAGTTTTCTGACTAGTTTCACTATCCTGATTAATTTTACTGTTTGTAAGCCTCCTTGTCACCTTCCCCTCAGCCAACAATGAACCATCCCACAATTCCTTATCGTCGACTGCTTTGATCTGTCATTTTCACACCTTACCCTTCCATATCTCTAGACTTCCTCTCCCCTGACTCTGTCTGAAGAAGGGTCGTGACCCAAAACATCACCCATTCCTTCTCTCCAGAGATGCTGTCTGTCCTGCTGAGTTACTCCAGCATCTTGTGTCTATCTTCAGTATAAAGCAGCATCTGCTGTTCCTTCCTACACACTAATGGTAGAGATTCAGGCATATGAACCATCACAACTTACAAACATATTTTATATTGCTAACAATAGCATTGAGGCAGAAGATCACATTGAGAATTCACAAGTGCTGAAAGCTGTTATAAATGAGTGAGTGGAAAGAACAGACATATACCCGGGAACATACCACTTGCTTGCTGCTCTGGTAAGAAAGTCAAAGATATTGCTTTCACTGTGGTTAATCGGAGGTTCATAACTAAACTTGACAGTAATCGGTAATTAAAAATCAGTCATTTTTGGGCTGGTCTGAGATCCTTGGGAGCCGGACGGAGAGCTTTAAATTTGGCTGTTGAAATTGGAAAATGGGTGAAACTGCCATTGACCATGTTGTTTAGTTTAGTTTAGAGATACGGTGCAGAAACTGGCCCTTCGGCCCACCGAGTCCACACTGACCAGCGATCCCCGCACATTAACGCCATCCTACACACACCAGGGACAATTTACACTTATACCAAGCCAATTTATCTACAAACCTGTACGTCTTTGGAGTGTGGCAGGAAGCCATAGATCTGGGAGAAAACCCTTGCGGTCACGGGGAGAACGTACAAACTGCATACAGACAGCACGCGTAGATCAGGACGCGTGCAAGTGCTGTAAGACAGCAGCTCTACCACAACACCACCATGCTGCCCCCTTGTTCTGTGAGAGTTAACAGGACATACCGCTTTGGAAAATTTTACTCTGATTGCTACAAGACAGAAGGTAGCAGAAGTGATGAATGGATCCTTTCTATGCACTTTGGCATGAAAAACTGCACATTTAATCTGGTTTGCAATATTGCAAACTTGCTGGAAACATAATGCTGAAAGATTTCAAATGTGACTTTAGCTTATAGGCAAAAGGCAGCAGAGAAGCAGGGTCGGCACCAAGTGGGTGCAAATGATGCACCACACACTCCCGTTCATTTCAGCAGATAAATAATGAGAGCATCAGAGAACAGGACAACTGGAAATAGCCTGAAGATCCAAGGAGAGGTAATGTTACTAATGCATCATCTGCACAGCAAGAGAATGTTTCCAAACAGAATAGTCAGAGAAGAAGTTGGCGTACCATTAAAGCTAATGCGGTCAGCGCTGAATTAATTTGTACTGCATCTGAGCAAGAAGGGCCACAATGCTCATCAGCGGCAGCTTGCGACTGAGGCTCTATAAGGTGCTGGTCTGGCCACATCTGGAGTATTGTGAACATTTTTGGCCACCATGTCTGAAGAAGGACATTCTAGCTTTGGAGAGGGTCCAGAGAAGGTTTACAAGAATGATCACAGGAATGAGTAGGTTAACCTATGATGAGTGTTTGATGGCACTGGGCCTGCACTCGCTGGAGTTTAGAAGAATGAGGGGGGACCTCATTGAAACTTACCGAATAGCGACAGGCTTGCATAGAGTGGAAAGGATGTCTCCACTAGTGGGAGAGTCTAGGACCAGAGGTTGTAGCCTCAGAATTGAAGGACGTTCTTTTAGGAAGATAAGGAGGAATTTCTTCATTCAGAGGCTGGTAAATCTTGAGGCCGTCAATGGACATTTTTAAGGCAGAGGTAGATAGATTCTTGATTAGTACAGGTGTCAGGAGTTATGGGAAGAAGGCAGGAGAATGGAGTTAGCAGGGAGAGATAGATCAGCCATGATTGAATGCAGGTGTAGACTAGTTGGGCCGTATGGCCTAATTCTGCTCCTATCTCTTATGACCTTATACAGATTAACACAGCCACAGCTTGTTCAATTATGGGTAAAGGTACATCCATCGGAAATGTAATTATCTACCTTTAGCACCAAGAACAGGCAGTTTCAAAATCTCTTGCCAGTTCTAGATACACGAAGGAAACGATCGCCCAAAATAGAAAGATTAGATATGACCCTGTGATTTTAATAAATGATAAACTCTGGAAGCCTAGAGAGTGCACAATTGGAATTGAATGAAAGGGAAATAAGAAAAAAAAAGAGAGGGGATATAAATAAGTACAGATAAATAAAATCAATGAAAATCCAAAGTAGACCAAAATGCTGGAGAAACTCAGCGGGTGAGGCAGTATCTCCATAGTCTGAAGAAGGGTTTCGGCCTGAAACGTTGCCTATTTCCTTCACTCCATAGATGCTGCTGCACCCGCTGAATTTCTACAGCTTTTTTGTGTACCTTCGATTCTCCAGCATCTGCAGTTCCTACTTAAACACTCTCCATAGATGCTGCCTCATCCACTGAGTTTCTCCAGCACTTTTGTCTACCTTCGATTTTGCAGCACCTGCAGTTCCATCTTAAACAATAGAAATCCAAATATATTTTATAAGTACATTGACAGTAGACAATAGGTGCAGGAGTAGGCCATTTGGCCCTTCGAGCCAGCACCGCCATTCAATGTGATCATGGCTGATCATCCACAATCAGTACCCCGTTCCTGCCTTCTCCCCATATCCCCTGACTCCGCTATCTTTAAGAGCTCTATCTAACTCTCTCTTGAAAGCATCCAGAGAACCGGCCTCCACCACCCTCTGAGGCAGAGAATTCCACAGACTCACAGCTCTCTGTGTGAAAAGGTATTCCCTCATCTCTGTTCTAAATGGTTTACCCCTTATTCTTAAACTGTGGCCCCTGGTTCTGGACTTCCCCAACATCAGGAACATGTTACCTGCATCTAGCATGTCCAAACCCTTGATAATCTTATATGTTTCAATAAGATTGCCTCTCATCCTTCTAAATTCCAGAGTATCCAAGCCCAGCCGCTCCATTCTATCAACATATGACAGTCCCGCCATCCCGGGAATTAACCTGGCGAACCAACTCCCTCAATAGCAAGAATGGCCAAAAAGGAATGAATTGTGAACCCAGAGGCAGGAAGTGAACAAAGGAGAAAGACATTTGTGAAATCAATGTTCATACCTTTGGGTTGAAAGCTGCCCAAACGGAATATGAGACGCTGTTCCTCCAGTTTGTGTGTGACCTCACTCTGGCAATGGAGGAGGCCCTGGCCAGAACGGTCAGTGTGGGAATACAAGAACAGTTAAAGTGGTTAACAAATGGGACACCCTGTAGGCTTTGATGGACTGAGTGCAAGTGTTCAGTAAAACTGTCACCAAGTCTGCACTTAGTCTCGTCGATGTACAGGATCAAAGCATTGCAAATTGCAAAGCCAGAGAAAGGAATATGTGAAGGGGGAGGGGAGACACAGGTCCAAGTCTCTGTGGGGCACAGGGGAGAAGTGCAGGGGGTGGGGGGGGGGGGGGAGATCAGTATGGGAATGGGAGGGGGGAGTTAAAATGTTTAGCAACCAAGATATTCAGCAGGCTGCGGCAGACCAAACACAAGTATTCGGCAAGATGGTTGCCTAATCTGCAGTTGTACAGGGCCCTAGTGAGACCACACCTGGAATATTGTGTGCTGTTTTTGGCCCCCTAATTTGAGGAAGGACATTCTTGTTATTGAGGGAGTGCAGCGTAGGTTTACAAGGTTAATTCCCGGGATAGCGGGACTGTCATATGCTGGGAGAATGGAACAGCTGGGCTTGTACATTCTGGAGTTTGGAAGGATGAGAGGATATCTTATTGAAATCTAAGATTGTTAAGGGTTTGGACACGCTAGAGGCAGGAAACATGTTCCAGATGTTTGGGGGAGTCTAGAACCAGGGGTCACAGTTTAAGAATAAGGAGTAAGTCATTTGGAAATGAGACGAGGAAACACTTTTTCTCACAGAGAGTGGTGAGTCTGTGGCGTTCTCTGCCTCAGAGGGCGGTGGAGGCAGTTTCTCTGGATACTTTCAAGAGAGAGCTAGATAGGACTCTTAAAGATAGCGGAGTCAGGGGAGATGGGGTAAAGGCAGGAACGGGGTACTGATTGGGGATGATCAGCCATGATCACATTGAGTGGCAGTGCTGGCTCGAAGGGCCGAAGGGCCGAATGGCCTACTCCTGCACCTATTGTCTATTGTCTATTGTCTACAATCCATGCTTGGTCTTGCCGATGTAAAGGAGGTCACATCGCAAGCACGAAATGTAGTAGATGCTGTTAGAGGAGGTGTATATGAATCTCTGTCTCACCTGGAAGTATTGCTAGGTTCCCTGGATGGATGTGAGGGAGGAGGTATAGGCCTTACCTAATAATACACTGGCAGTTCAAATATAAAAGCTTGTCAGAAGCTTTGTATACTGGCTATCCAGTCTTTTCTCAGAGTTAGGATGTTTCAGTCTGGCAAATCCTTCCTGCTCTCTCTCCAGCGCAATCACATCTTTCCTGTAACGGGAAGTAGGAGATGTGTACAATACTCCAAGCAGCTGCCTAACAAACTGAGACAAAAGCAACTACAGAGGCTGGTTTATGGCGGAATAGTACCATCTGGCGCCGTGTTTGGGCGCCTCCGTTTGGGCGCCTCCGTTTCGGGGTGTTTGAGTTTGGGTTAGTGTATGGATTTGGGTTAGGGTTAGGGTTAGGGTGCCACAGCGGTGGACCAGTGGAAACCAATAGATACACTTTTTGCTAGCTTTAGAACCAATAGACATTTTTTGCAAGCTTTAGAACAAATATACATTTTTTGCAAGCTTTAGAACCAATAGACATTTTTTTGCAAGCTTTAGAACCAATAGACATTTTTTTGCAAGCTTTAGAACCAATAGACATTTTTTGCAAGCTTTAGAATCAATAGACACTTTTTTTGCAAGCTTTAGAACCGATAGACATTTTTTGCAAGCTTTAGAACCAATAGACACTTTTTTTGCAAGCATTTTAGAACCACTAAGGGCGCTTACATTTGAGTATACATGTGTTCAGTGTTATTCACAGCTCAGAGAAACGTGACCCTCTGCCTTCCTCCATCTTGAAGAGACTGTGTGGCACACCACTTCCTGGTTTTACTGTCCGTCCCCCCTGCCGCCAGCGGGGGCAGCAGAGAGAATGGGGAATTTTGCAAAAACATTAATATCTCTGTCATTTTTAATTGACAGGAAATATCCTCGGCACACATGTGGCGGAGGAGGGCTCGGAGCAAGGTGGCCAAAAATGACGGCCGTAGGTGGCGGCGTTCTCTCGGAAATCGCAGCACAGATGGCCAAAACCGGTCAAGAACAGAGTTTTAGTAATATAGATATATTTGATTGTTCCATGCAGTCAGATATCAAACATTCACCAATATCTGCATGAAAGTGTGGCCTAAAGGTCTCTAAATGTTTTGAAGGGAGCCTTGAAAAGGAACATTTATGTTGTTTTCAATAAATTGGCAGCTGATCTATTTGTCATTAAACTACATCACATGCTACCACATGTCTCGCTCCAGTAGAATTGCTTTTACATTATAGACATTGAATGCATTTGAATGCTCAGACTGAAGAAGGGTCTCGACCTGAAACATCACCTATTCCTTTTCTCTAGAGATGCGTTCTGACCTGCTGAGTTACTCCAGCTCTTTGTGTCTATCTTTGAATGCATTTGAATTGGCTCTGATCAAGCTTGAAGTGGAAGATAGAGAGATGGCAGTTGAAAGAGAAGTTTCTAAATGTAGCCGTTTGGAAATGGAAATGTTCAGAGCAGGTAGCCCATGCCAGGGATCTTCTGGAAATAGTTGCATGACTTTACAGGTGAGTGCGCACTAATGGAGCAGGTAGATAACTGATGAATTGCTTGCTGAGAGAAGCGAGGGGGCCAGATGGAATGAGCAGGTGCTGACTGAGTCTGTAGAACTGGCTCACTTCCCACAGATGCAGGGACCCGCCATCTGCCAAAGCACCCTTCAGATCATCTAGGGAGGTTAGGTAATTGCATAGGTTTCCAATCTATTAATATTGGGTGAATGTGCAAACTTAAACAGATATTCACAAGTTTTGCACCAATTTCCTTGTCAGCCTCGCTGTTTCCTTTCTCTTTTGTCTGCCCGCCTTCTAAAATCTGAAAAGTTGGTGTCTGAAGAAGGGTCTCCACCCAAAACATCACCTTGAAGAGCTTCATGTGTTGTATAAACACCCAGTTTAATATTTAAACAATACAACTCAACAATTAGTGTGTGTGTTAACGCATTGACTGTGAAGTGAAGACTAGTTCTGTCGTCCGCTGCACCCCGCCAGCTGTCCACCCGGCTTGGCGTTGATTGGTCGGCCCAGATCATGCCAGGTACACGCGAGTGTTCGAGCTCAACGAACGACGGTTCGAGACCAAAGTGGCTCGGCCTGCCACAACCTATTGCTTTTCTCCAGAGATGCTGCCTGACCCGCACCATGATGGTCAAGAGACACTCTTGAAGTCTCTAGTAAACCAATGCAACTGGGACAGCTGTCAGGCACTATCATACTCTTGTCTTTCTGTAAACATATCCTGTTTGTTGACAGTCCCCAAGGTCAAGACCTTGGGCAAGTTTTGGACTGCCTTGATGTCTCATGATCATTTTTCACTCAGCGCTGACTTCAAGTCCACATGAGTGAATGTTCAGAAACATGGCAAGGTGACATTGAGACCTGGCATGGAGTAGCTGCTTGTCTCCTTCTCCCAATCAGACCACTCTGCTGCTCAGATGTGGTATGGTGGCGCAGCAGTAGAGTTGCTGTCTCACAGCGCCAGAGACCCATGTTTGATCCCGACTACGGGTGCTGTCTGTATGGAGTTTGCATGTTCTCCCCATGTCCTGCGTGGGTTTTCTCCAAGATCTCCAGTTTCCTCCCACACTCCAAAGATGTACTGGTTTGTAGGTTAATTTGGCTTGGTGTAATTGTAAATTATCCCTAGTGTGTGTAGGGTAGTGTTAGTGTGCGGGGATCGCTGGTCGGTGAGGACTCGGTGGGCCGAAGGGCCTGTTTCCACGCTGTAACTCTAAACTAAACTAGGCTTCACTCACCTGCTTTGCCCTCATCGTCCCTCAGGGAGAGGATTCTGCAATGGGGATGATTGGGGATAAGTTGTTGCCAGTTGACAAGGTTGCTGGTGTGAAGGGGTTGAAAAGCTGGGGGAGGGATAGAGAGAGAAGGAATGCCGGGGCTACCTGAAGTGAGAGAAAAACCCTACAAACAGCTAACAATGGCCTGTTTCCTTTTTCATCGTTACTTCTTTGCATCTTTTATTCATTGTTCTTTATCTCTCCACATCACCGATTATATCTCGCATTTCCCTCATCCCTAACCAGTCTGAAGAAGGGTCTTGACCCCGAAGCATCTCATTCCTCCTCTCCAGAGATACTGCCTGTCCCGCTGAGTTACTCCAGCTTTATGTGTCTATCTTTGGTTTAAACCAGCATCTGCAGTCCCTTCCTACAGAAAAAGCTATGACATCTGCTTGGTTCATTTGGGAATGGTTGTTTGACAGTAAGTAACTTACTAATGAATATGCTAACCACAATGCAGCCCAGTGTGTTAGTTGATGAAATAAGCTATCATATTTAGCCAGTGATGAGGAATGGCCAGAACATAGACAACAAAATGCTAGAAAAACTCAATGGGACAGGCAGCATCTCTGAAGAGAAGGAATGGGTGATGTTTTGGGTCGAGACTCTTCTTTTCACTCTGAAGAAGGATCTCGACCCGAAATGTCACTCATTCCTCTCTCCTGAGATGTTGTCTGTCCCGCTGAGTCACTTCAGCAGTTTGCATCTTTTTTTGGTGTAAACTAGCATCTGTAGTTCCTTCCTACACATGATGAATAGCCAATTCTATTCTGGCATATCCCAATGGTCACAATGTGATAGATGGCATTATTCTGCTGGTTTGGTTCAGTTCGTCCCCCATGTCTCCCAAACAAGCCTCTGATTATATAAAGCCCCTAATCTTATCTTGGCTTGTCTCTGAGGCATCTAGTTAGGTGATGTATTTCAAAGGTTCTTTGTAATTAATGATTTCCCCCTGTCCCCTCCCACTTGTACTTCCGGTGGCGCTGGTGCCAGCAGCCTCCACCTACAGCCCGGTATCTTTTTGTTTTTTTTGTTTATTTTTGTTATGTTAAAAGTGTATTTTTTTGTGTTTTTTGGTGTTTTTTATGTGGGGGAAGAGGGCACGGTGCGGGGGTTACCGTCCTTCAGCCGCTTCCTGGTGAGGACGCGACTATTATTCGAGTCGCGTCCTCCCCCCCCCCCCCCACAGCGGCCTACCTACCTGGATTGGCGCGGCCTTTCCTGCCGGGATCGACCGGAGCTCCAGCAGCGGCGGGACAGCGCTGGAACATCGCGGGGCTGGCGATGCCTTACCGGGGGTCGCCGTCTGGAGCCCGGAGTGCTGGACCTGCTGCACCGACATCCTGGAGCTGCGGTTTGCAGAGCTCCCAACGCGGGCGGCGCTGATTACAACGCGGGGTCCTGCGACTCTGCCCAGCTCGGCCAGCGGACTCAGGAGCTGCAGACTCCGGCAGCGGGAGGCGGCTGATCAGAAGGTCCGGGCCGCTGAGGAGGAGGCTGCTCACCGTCGGGGTTCGGCGTCGGCGTTCCACCAGCCCGGCGTGAGGGCCTGAACATCGGGCCACCCGGGGCGGCGACTGCAGGTGCTCGGAAGGCCCCGACTACGGATGGACACGGAGGGGAGGCTGGCTGGACTATGGTGCCGTCCTCACCTGGGTGCCATTTATGTTATGTTGTGTTGTGGACTTTTTGTGTTTGTGCTTTTGTTAAATTTTTAATTCAATTTCAATTTTATTTATTTATTTATTTATTTTTTATTTTTATTTTTTAAATATGTTTTATTATTTATTTATTATTTATTTTTTATTATTTTTCTTGTGATTTTTTTTTTTAACGATACTGCTGTACGGGAAATTCATGTCTCAAAGTGAGGCAACGACAATAAAATTTGAATACAAGAATACAAGAATACACTTCACTGCGCTGAGGCCTAATGACGGAGCTGGCGACCTCGAGGCTCCAGAGACAGCCTGTCAGGACTCGCCCTGGGCTCGCTCCCGTGAGGGCGGCCCAGCTCGGGGCTGGAACAGCGCTCCTGTGAGGGGCTGAGACACTCCCGTGAGGGCGGCCTGGCGCGGGGCTGAGACGGTCCCGTCACGCGGCCCAGCTCGAGGGTAAAGGTGCTCCCATCGGGGCGGCCTGGCGCGGGGCTGAGGCGCTCCCGTGAGGGTGGCCTGGCTCGAGGGTGGAACGGCGCTCACGTGAGGGTGACCCGGCTTGGGGCTGGAACGGTGCTCCGGTGGCTGAGACGGCATTCTGGCAGCGGCGGCCTGAGTCCAGGGTTCGGCCGTGGCCAGTAGACGATGTCGTCAACAGCTGTGTCCGCTGGACTGGAGGGCGGCAGCTTCGATCACCCCCGGGCCGCGGTGTTTGAACCGGCCCATTCGCGGAGCTCGGTGAGCCGCGGAACTGATTTACCATCGCCTGGCGGGGTATACCCTCAGCGCAAAGGGAGAAGAGGAGGGAAGAGACTGCAGCCCTAAGTTTTTTGCCTCCATCACAGTGAGGAGGTGCTTGGTGGACTCACTGTGGTGGATGTTAATTTGTGTTTACTGTCTGTACTGTTGTTTATTATTGTATTATTGTATGTATGGCTGCAGGTAACGACATTTCGTTCAGACCATAAGGTCTGAATGACAAATAAAGGATCTAATCTAATCTAATCTTCAGGCTCCCAACTATCATGACCGCTATCATCCACTCTCACACCACTGGATCCTGACTGCATTCTTGCCACACTTTGAGAATGATATGTATTAGAACTGCCACAACCCTTCATTGGCACACACCCCATTACCTAACCACCCCCTCTCTCTCGCCTGCAATCAACTTTGATTGTTCTGAGCAGGGGGTGGAAATCCCGGGGGCGGGGACAGAAGGGACACGTCCCCCCTCTGTTTTGAGAGGTGGAGGACATCCCCCCCAAGTTTTTGTAATCCGGATTTTAAAACCCGGTGAAATCTCCGCTTTCCGCAAGACAGTGGGGGTGGGACTGCTGATCCAGGGCGCCGATTGGACGAGAGAGATGTCGGTCAGCAGGTAATGGGGGCAGGACATGATGATTCAGCGCGATCATTGGAGGAGGAGGGAGGAGTGGGGGGGGGGGGTGAGACTGACGATAGAGAGCGGTGATTGGAGGACGGAGACGTGGCACAGACTTGCGTCTCATCCACATCCAGGATCAACCCTGGCTCTCAGGCGCTGTCCCTTCCCCACCCGAGTGCCCCCACCCAAGGGTGGCTAGAGAGGTCAGGAGTCAGACGGGAGCAGTGCCCCCAGGCTCACAGCCAGCGCAGAGAAGCAGCGCTAAACCCAGCTCAACTCTGCCTGTCCCGCCAGGTTAACCTACAGCCCTGCTTGACTTGCGGGAAATATGGCCAGCACGGAGAAGCAGTGCTGGTGTCCCGTCAGTCCATGATTTTGTTGCTTCAGGTGTGATAGAATTGGAGGGGCAAGAGGTGGAGGTGTTGCATTGCTTGTCAGGGAAGATATTACAGCAGTGCTTTGGCAGGATAGATTAGAGGGCTCGTCTAGGGAGGCTATTTGACTGGAACTGAGAAATGGGAAAGGTGTAGCAACACTTATAGGGGCGTATTATAGACCACCTAATTGGGAGTAAGAATTGGAAGAGAAAATATATGGAAGGAGATAGCAGATATTAACCATATAACCATATAACAATTACAGCACGGAAACAGGCCATCTCGGCCCTACAAGTCCGTGCCGAACAACTTTATTTCCCTTAGTCCCACCTGCCTGCACTCATAAATACATGGCTCCACTGGGGCTCGAACCCAGGACCTTCTGCGTGTAAAGCAGATGTGATAACCACTACACTATGGAACCCTTTCCCAAGGCAAAGCTTTTTAGCACCAGCATTTGAAGCAGATATTATGAAAACAATATTGTCACAAACATTTTTCTCTTCTTTCGTATCAGGTTCATGTCCTTAATCCTATTAAAATTGCAGATATGAACCAGTTTACAAAACATTCCAATTTTACATCATTGTCAAATACGGAAGTATCATAATGCGATTTTGAAGGTATTAATTTTCAGGTTAATGGCAATGATATCAAACTTTAGTAGTATTAGTAGTAAGCAAAAGGTAATGATTGTAGGAGATTTCGATTTTCCCCACATAGACTGGGAAACACATTCTGTAATTGGGCTGGATGGTTTGGAGTTTGTAAAATGTGTGCAGGATAGTTTTTTGCAGCAATACATAGAGGTACCCTACTAGAGAAGGGGCAGTACTGGACCTCCTGTTAGGTAATGAGACAGGTCATGTGGCGGAGGTATGTGTTGGGGAGCACTTCGGGTCCAGTGATCACAATACCATTAGTTTCAATATAATTATGGTGAAGGTCAGAAATGGACCAAGGGTTGGGATTTTTGATTGAGAAAGGCCAACTTTGAGGAGATGCGAAAGGATTTAAAAGGAGTGAATTGGGACATTTTGTTTTATGGGAAGGATGTAGTGGAGAAATGGAAGACATTTAAAGGTGAAATTTTAAGAGTACAGAATCTTTATGTCCCTGTTCGGTTGAAAGGAAAGAGTAATAATTGGAAAGAGCCATGGTTTTCAAGGGAAATTGGACATGGTTCGGAAAAAGAGAGAGATCTACAATAATAGTAAGATTAAACGAGAACTTACCAGTTCGAAGTTTGATCTGTATTTTATGAGGAGTTATGATGAGGGATTACGTGAAGAACCCATCCAGCACGCATGCGCAACATACTTCAAAGCAGCGGTGTGGAATCACAGAAGACACAGTAATTGAAATAAATATAGTAAAGAAAAAGAGAACTTAAATACCAGTTGATCTCTATAATTGAGGGTAGGAGCGGAGGGCACGTAATCCCTCATCGTAACTCCTCATAAAATACAGATCAAACTTCGAACTGGTAAGTTCTCGTTTAATCTTACTATTTTACTTCGGAGTCCCGTGAGTGACCACGTGAAGATTTTAAAGCTCTGTGATTTCAAACCGTGTAACAGTTCATACTTCAGTCGCTGCCGAAGTCATTCGAGGGAGGAAGTATGTTATTGTAATCAACCATGAATCTGTTTGTAAAATAATAATGGTGTTATTAACAATAACAAGACCAAATGCTCCCCCGGGCTTAAATTATATATTTGCAGATTCTAATACTTTTCCTGCAAACGATACAGGTTCTGTCAGCGGCTTGTTATAAAAAGTTTGGAACGTATACTCCCTAGACCACCCTGCTGTAGCCAGGATGTGGTCCATAGGCACGTCCATCCTCTTAGTCACCGATGTGGATGCTGTCCTGGTGGAGTAAGATATATACACGTTAGTATTTACTCCAGCAACTCCCAGTACCTGCTTGAGCCACCTGAGATAGTTTGGCTCGTCACCAGACCATGAGGTTTCTATTGGCTGACCCATAAGGCTTTTTCTCTCCCTCGGGGATTTCTTATTGTGTCGATGTAGTTCAATAAGTGGGTCATGACACATAACCATGGTTCAGGTGGGTATGCCCGGAATTCCATGACTAGACCTGATGTTCCAGGTCTGCCCTCTTTGACCAGCCCCTGAATGGTAAATGTGACACGGTCTGGTGTTATAACCATATTGCCCAATCGTAGTAGATGGAGGAACTGGAGTGCCATCAGCATGACCGTCTTTGGGGTTAGCTGTTCCAAGGTGAAGGACCAGGCTGGTGGCCATCCCCTAAGGTATGTCAGGACCACACTGACATCACAGATTTGGGTGTACTTAGGTCTGGGGATTAGAGTTGAATATGCCTCTCCTGAGTTTGATCACCAGCGGGTGGTACCCTATGGCCTGTTGTCCAGGTGCCTGAGTTAAGTAGGCTGACAGAGCACTTCTGGCTGTATTGATGGCGCAGTAGCTGAGTCCTTCATTGTGGTGAAGACCTGCCAGGAACTCCAGTACAGGTTTTGTTGTAGTTGAATATGTAGTTCCTGTATTTGAACAGTATCTTCCCACTTCTTGATTTTCGCCAAGTATAGTTCCCTTGTGGATATGCGATGGGATGCTGTCATGGTGTCGATAGTGCTGTCTGACAATCCAGGCCCAGCAGTGGTCTTCCCAATTCTGCAACCCAGGCCCAGCAGTGGTCTTTTCAGATCTGCAACCCAGTAGTTTAATTTATTGTGGCATGGGTGGCTTATGCCTGAAACTGGGTGAGTTGATTAGTCTGGGCTACTGGGAAAAGTCATTAGGGTTTTAATGACCATGTCGAGGACCACTGGGAACCATGACTGTGGGTTTAGTCGGGTACTATCAAAATACCTGAAGCAGAGTCCATCTGTATTTTGCGCAGTACCCGGCTGTTGAGGCCGTAGTACCTGACTGATGAGGTAGAAAAGGGGAGAACATAGAGATTAGACCCCCCCCCCCCCCCCCAGTTCAGCGGGAATGTATTCATTGCCGCTGCCTCAAAGTCTGGTTTCATGCAACATACATCGGTACGTGGTGATTCAATTGGAATACAAGGAAATCGATATCTGGTGTTCCATATTACTTTGTGATTTCAGCAAATACTTTGGTTTAATATGTCTGTTTACAGTATTTAGCTCACCTGGTAGGTAAGTTGCTGATGGTCAAATATGTTTGACAACATACCATTACCAATTGTTAAATAAATTGTCACATGATATCGATTTTATTCCGCCCATGTGGTTTGGTATATGCCACCACTGTGATGTTGTCAATTTATAAACGAACATGCAAAATGGTGCACTATTGTACAATATGCTTTTACCCATAGAACGCACTCAATATTTCCAACTAGGTTTTATGCCCAGTGTCTGTAGTGATGACCACTCATAGGTTACTAGGTTAGTCCATTTACCACCTGCTCTGGGTATGGGTTATTTTGTTTAAACACTAGCACCTTAGCTCTAATGGAAAGGTTCAAGCTAAGTAGCTGATAATGCTGCTACTAATTCCCAATTACTCTTGCCACTTTGTTGAATGGTTGGTTGATTGATACCATTAATTGTTACAGGTTGTGCCATACGCTGACTCTCCTTTTGGCAATGTTATAGATGAGTGGGTAGAGTTAATTGAATACCAGTTAGTCCATAGTTGTGGATGATGTCAACGTAGATTTATCTGGATTGTATGACAGAGCCCAGGCTAAATAAGTTTTAGTAGCTAATGCTGCTGATTTAGCTATTTCCATGGTTTTGTCTGTCGTTAATATCATTGAGGCATGCCATGACGATATGTTCCTTAATAGTGTCAGGGCTGGTTTGAATAGCTTGGAAACAGTTTTGGCTCATATTTAGCCATTGTCAATAATTTATACTGCCATAGTTACCCCATGCAGGTAAATTGTGGTATCTCCGAAGATCTTATATGAATGGGTACTGAATAGTATGCATCTTTTAAGTCGATGTCTACCATAAAGTATCCTAGGAAATCTACGGTTAGCAGTTACAAGTTTCCATTAACGTGTGTATACCTGGTGAAAATATTCAAGTGGTTAAGTCAATGATGGTGAGACATTCACCATCTTTGGGTTTTTTGGTACCAAAAGTTCATATTAGACTTCTTTATGACCACTTTGTATATCTTCTCCAGTTAGCTAGTCCCTCATGTTGTTTTTTAGTGGGAGGGTAAACCCCTTTGGGGTGCATGCTGAACTGGTGGCAAGTTTCTTAATACAATTTTTATCCTTGAATATTTTTGTTATATAACTACCAAGTGTGATAGTTCTTCATGCTTCCAACCCAGGTGTGATCCCACCCCCCCTATTAGTACAAACCCTTCACCTTTTATGTGATGGTAGGAACCATACTTATCTGTCTTCACTGTTGTTTAGTGGTGTGTTCATTTCTTCGGTTTCTGGTTCCTTGCCTGTAGGAATGGTGTTGTTGGGGGGTGGCGCATTTTCCATCGGGCCCGCTCTGGACCCTGGCCTGGCATGCGGGCCCCGAGCTTTCACCAGTACCATTAAGTAGACGCCTACTGGTGGACGCGTGGAGGTACTGCTGTCTGGTTTTGTGTGGTTTGCTCATTCCAGGCCCTGCTATCTTGATGGCGAATATCTTGGACACTTCGTCCAATTTTTAGACTTGATTTGGTAAATTTACCAAATAGCAGGATCTGTGGTTGTGAGGTCGGCGTTCTCACAGACCTGTGAATTTTTTTAGGTTGAGGGCAGGTTTTATGACTTCCTTCCAGAGGTTGCGGTCGCATACTGTGTTGAACAGTAGGGTCAAGTGTTTTGCCATACTACCCTGCCCCTCTGGAATGAGCATGCAAAATGATAGCCGACGTCAGGGATATCAAATGCAATTTAAGATATTTGGGTTTTAAATGCCCTGCTCAAAGTACTCCCAGTAAGTACTTTGAGTAAATGCAGTTTTGGGGAGGCGTGATAAAATCCAACGCCTCATGAATACCTGTCTTGGAGAGGTTTTTTGGAAAGGCAGGCTGTCAGTTTAGACTGAAAAGGCCATATCGCTCGTGGTGTAGCCACGTAGCGTTATCTCACACCCAGCAGCTCTTCCTGATCCTGTACCTCAAGCATACTCCCGATGTTGTTCAGCCAGTGACCCCTCTTCTTGACCAGCCCAGCCCTGGTCACCATCGATCTCCTCTGATGAGGGAGATGGCCAGTGCTGTTAGTGCACTGGAGCGGGAGTGTTATGCTCCCTTGGCGAGCTTGCCCCAGCTCCCGAGGCAAGTCTCGCTGGAGTTTTTACTGCATGACCTTTCTCTAGGCTTGGAGAACAGACACTTACTTTCTCTCGGGTGGTAGTTTGAAGTGCCGGTTCCATCTTCCGTGTCTGTCTCCAGCCCGAGGTTTGGTTGCTGACTTTGCTCTAGAGGTTGTTTGCCGTTTTCGGGCGGTGTTTCTGCCGTTCTCGGGCGGCGAGTCTCCTTGTCGGGGGTATGCAGGGATTACCGGCCGGCTTTTGAATTTCCCTCCAGGCCGTGCTGTTGGTCGGACAGCTCTTAGCGGAATGGGCATCGGCTCAGTACCCTGACTGTGGACCGCAGCATGTGCGGTCCAGGTGCCGCCTCTCGCCCCCTCCACTGACGGAACGCTCCTTCCCTGGAGTCGAACGGGGGCGGTTTCCCTCTCTGCTGCTTTGCTCCAGTTTCCCCTGGTGCACAAAGAGGAGCAAAGTTGTGAGTTTGAACCTGTGGGTAAGTACTTGGCTAACGGTCCATTCCTTCAAGCTTGTAGCGGGAGCGCCCGTACTCCCGTTCGGCGCTGTTGCACTGCGTGAACGCCCATGTCACGCATGCGTGCTGGACGGGTTCTTCACGTAGCCACCCACGTGACTCCAAAGTTAAATTAAAGGCAGCATGGAGTAAATGAGGTGCTTGAGGAGTATAAAGAATGAAAAAAGAATCTTACGAAAGAAATTAGAAAAGCTAAAAGAAGATATGAGGTTGCTTTGACAAGTAAGGTGAAAGTAAATCCAAAGGGTTTCTACAGCTATATTTAGAGCATAAGGATAACGAGGAATAAAATTGGTCCATTAGAGAGTCAGAGTGGAGAGCTATCTGCAGAGCCAAAAGAGATGGGGGAGATATTGAACAATTTATTTTCTCGGTATTCACCAAGGAGAAGGATATTGAATTATGTGAGGTAAGGGAAACAAGTAGAATAGCTATGGAAACTATGAGGATCAAAGAAGAGGAAGTACTGACACATTAGAAAACTATAAAAGTGGATAAGTCTCCAGGTCCTGACAGGATATTCCCTAGGACATTGAGGGAAGTTAGTGTAGAAATAGCAGGGGCTACGACAGAAATATTTCAAATGTCATTAGAAACAGGAATGGTGCCGGAGGATTGGCGTACTGCACATGTTGTTCCATTGTTTAAAAGGGGTTAACATATAACCATATAACAATTACAGCATGGAAACAGGCCATCTCGGCCCTACAAGTCCATGCCGAAACAAATTTTTTTCCCCTTAGTCCCACCTGCCTGCACTCGTACCATAACCCTCCATTCCATTCCCATCCATATGCCTATCCAATTTATTTTTAAATGATACCAATGAACCTGCCTCCACCACTTCCACTGGGAGCTCATTCCACACCGCCACTACTCTCTGCGTAAAGAAGTTCCCCCTCATATTACCCCTAAACTTCTGTCCCTTAATTCTGAAGTCATGTCCCCTTGTTTGAATCTTCCCTATTCTCAAAGGGAAAAGCTTGTCCACATCAACTCTGTCTATCCCTCTCATCATTTTAAAGACCTCTATCAGGTCCCCCCTTAACCTTCTGCGCTCCAGAGAATAAAGACCTAACTTATTCAACCTATCTCTGTAACTTAGTTGTTGAAACCCAGGCAACATTCTAGTAAATCTCCTCTGTACTCTCTCTATTTTGTTGACATCCTTCCTATAATTTGGCGACCAAAATTGTACACCATACTCCAGATTTGGTCTCACCAATGCCTTGTACAATTTTAACATTACATCCCAGCTTCTATACTCAATGCTCCGATTTATAAAGGCTAGCATACCAAAAGCTTTCTTTACCACCCTATCTATATGAGATTCCACCTTCAAGGAACTATGCACGGTTATACCCAGATCCCTCTGTTCAACTGTATTCTTCAATTCCCTACCATTTACCATGTACGTCCTATTTTGATTTGTCCTGCCAAGGTGTAGCACCTCACATTTATCAGCATTAAACTCCATCTGCCATCTTTCAGCCCATTTTTCCAAATGGCCTAAATCACTCTGTAGACTTTGGAAATCCTCTTCATTATCCACAACACCCCCTATCTTAGTATCATCTGCATATTTACTAATCCAATTTACCACACCTTCATCCAGATCATTGATGTACATGACAAACAACAAAGGACCCAACACAGATCCCTGAGGCACCCCACTAGTCACCTGCCTCCAACCCGATAAACAGCCATCCAACATTACCCTCTGGCTTCTCCCATTCAGCCACTGTTGAATCCATCTTGCTATTCCTGCATTTATACCCAACAGTTGAACCTTCTTAACCAACCTTCCATGAGGAACCTTGTCAAAGGCCTTACTAAAGTCCATATTACAACATCCAGGGTTCTAAGAGTAAACCTAGCAATTATAGACATGTTAGTTTGACGTCAAATTAATGGAAAGGATACTTATATATAATATATATATATGGATAAATAAGGCCTGATTAGGAACAGTTAACATGGATTTGTGCCTGGAAGGTCATGTTTGACTAATCTTCTTGAATTTTTTGAAAAGGTTACTAGGGAAATTGATAAGGGTAAAGCAGTGGATGTTGTCTATATGGACTTTAGTAAGGCCTTTGACAAGGTTCCACATGGAAAGTTGATTAAGAGATTCAATTGTTGGGTATTAATAGTGGAGTAGCAAGATGGATTCAACAGTGGCTGAATGGGAGATACCAGAGAGTAATGGTGGATAACTGTTTGTCAGTTTGGAGGCCGGTGACTAGTGGGGTGCCTCAAGGAATTGTGTTGGGTCCACTGTTGTTTGTCATATACATCAATGATCTGGATGATGGTGTAGTAAATTGGATTAGTAAGTATGCAGATAATACTAATATAGGTGATGTTGTGGATAATGAAGTCGATTTTCAAAATCTACAGAGCGATTTAGACCATTTGGAAACGTGGGCTGAAAGATGGCAGATGGAGTTTAATGCTGATAAGTGTGAGGTGCTACATCTTGGCAGGACAAATCAAAATAGGATGTAAATGGAAGCGAGTTGAGGAATGCAGGTGAACAGAGGGATCTGGGAATAACTGTGCACAGTTCCCTGAAGGTGGAATCTCATGTAGATAGGGTGGTAAAGAAAGCTTTTGGTGTGCTGGCCTTTATAAATCAGAGCATTGAGTATAGAAGTTGGGATGTAATGTTAAAATTGTACAAGGCATTGGTGAGGCCAATTCTGGAGTATGGTGTACAATTTTGGTCGCCAAATTAGAGGAAAGATGTCAACAAAAGGGAGAGAGTACAGAGGAGATTTACTAGAATGTTGACTGGGTTTCAGCACCTAAGTTACAGAGAAAGGTTGAACTAGATAGGTCTTTATTCTTTGGAGCACAGAAGGTTAAGGGGGGACGATAGAGGTCTTTATAATTATGAGAGGGATAGACAGAGTTGACGTGGATAAGCTTTTTCCATTGAGAGTACGGAAGATTCAAACAAGAGGACATGATTTGAGAATTAAGGGACAAAAGTTTAGGAGTAACATGAGGGGGAACTTCTTTACTCAGAGAGTGGTAGCTGTGTGGAATGAGCTTCCAGTGGAAGTGGTGGAGGCAGGTTCAATTTTATCATTTAAAAATAAATTGGAGAGGTATATGGACGGGAAAGGAATGGAGAGTTATGGTCTGAGTGCAGGTAGATGGGACTAGGTGAGAGTAAGTGTTCAGCACAGACTAGAAGGGTCGAGATGGCCTGTTTCCGTGCCGTAATTGTTATATGGTTATATGGTTATATGGTTACTTCCACATAGGGATATACCTAAACTGTGGGTAGCATGGTGGCATGGAGGGCAGCACGGTGGCTCAGCCATAGAGCGACAGCCTTAGAGGCCGGGGTTCGATCCTGACTGCGGCTGCTGTCTGTACGGAGTTTTATGTTCTGCCCGTGCCTACAAGGGTTTTCTCTGAGATCTTTGGTTTCCTCCCAAACTCCAAAGACGAACAGGTTTGTAGGTTAATTGGCTTGGTATAAATGTAGATTGTCCCTGGTGTGTGTAGGATACTGTTAATGTGCGTGGATTGCTACTCTATGGGCTGAAGGACCTGTTTCAATGCTGTATCTCTAAACTAAACTGTACTAAACTTAGCTAATAAATTTCTGCCTGAAGTAAGTTGCTCCTGATTCTAATTCAGACACAGCTGGGGTTGAATGCAAAATGAAAGAGAGTTGCAGTCCTGAACAGTAAGGCAGAGTTTAACTTAGAAAGGCACCAATCAATACTTACTGCTGCCAGAACTAGACCTAGACTCGACACAAAGGAATATAGTCATGGGGCAGAGGAGTTCAATGATCACTGCAGGAGTTTCCCAGGGTAACATCTTGAGGACTTCAGCTACATCTTCAAAAGAGTTTGGGCTTTGATCTTTAATGACTGCATTATATTTAAAAGTGTTTGCAGCCATGAAATTATTTTGAAGTACCAAGATGTAGAAATCCTGGCAGGCTGTTTATGTTAACTTGGATTATGTGATCAAGTCTCTAGACCAGGGCTCAGATGCACATCTTGAGACTTATGCCAGCACTCGTCCCAACTGACGTTAACAATAGCAATAATAGGCTTGAAAGGGAAGCTGTGACTGATGATTTAATAGTGTTTAAGAAGGAACTGCAGAGGCTGGAAAGTCGAAGGTAGACAAAAGTGCTGGAGAAACTCAGCGGATGCAGCAGCATCTATGGAGCGAAGGAAATAGGCAACGTTTCGAGCCAAAACCCTTCTTCAGACTGATGTAGGGTGGGGGGGAGGGGGCGGGGAGAAGAAAGGAGAAAGGAAGAGGAGGAGCCCCCTACTCCCAATTCCTCTGTCTACGTCACATCTGCTCCCAGGATGAAGTGTTCCACACCAGGGCATCGGAAATGTCCTCATTCTTCAGGGAACGGGGGTACCCCTCCCCCACTATAGATGAGGCTCTCACCAGGTTCTCTTCAATACCCAGTAACACTGCTCTCTCTCCCCATTCCCCCACTCGTAACAGAGTCCCCCTAGTCCTCACCTTTTAGCCCACTAGCCATCACATACAACAAATAATCCTCCGTCGGTTTCGCCACCTCCAACGTGACCCCATCACTCGCCACATCTTCCAATCTCCCCCCCCCCCCCCCCCCTATCTGCTTTACACAAAGACCACTCCCTCCGTAACTCCCTTGTCAATTCTTCCCTTCCCACCTAAACCACCCCCTCCCCGGGCACTTTCCCTGGCAAACGCAAGAGATGCTACACATGTCGCTTTACCTCCCCCTTCAACTCCATTCAAGGACCCAAGCAGTCGTTCCAGGTGTGACACAGGTTCACCTGCATCTCCTTCAACCTCATCTATTGCATCCGCTGCTCTAGATGTCAGCTGATCTACATCGGTGAGACCAAGCGTAGGCTTGGCGATCGTTTCGCCGAACACCTCCGCTCGGTTCGCATTAACCAACCTGATCTCCCAGTGGCTCAGCACTTCAACTCCCCTTCCCATTCCAAATCCGACCTTTCTGTCCTTGGCCTCCTCAATGGCCAGAGTGAGCAACACCGTAAATTGCAGGAGCAGCACCTCATATTCCGCTTGAGCAGTTTGCACCCTAGTGGCATAAACATTGACCTCCAATTTTCGGTAGCCCTTGCTGTCTCCTCCCCTTTCCAGCTCATCCTCAGCCCTCAGGCTCCTCCTCTTCCTTTCTCCTTTCTTCTTCCCCACCCCAACCCTGCATCAGTCTGAAGAAGGGTTTTGGCCCGAAACGTTGCCTATTTCCTTCGCTCCATAGATGCTGCCGCACCCCCTGAGTTTCTCCAGCACGTTTGGCTACAGATGATTTAATAATGTCTGTCTGCATTCACATTTCCAATAATGAGGCAGCCCATGCAATGGTTTGACAATATTTAGGCTTTTGAGGCAGAAAGGACATTGAGGCCAGCTAAAAATCATCCTAGAGTTAGTACAGCATGGGGCCAGGCCTGTCAGCTCATCTTAGCTTTGTGCCAACAAAGATGCCCATTTGCCTGATTCTTACCAGAACCCTAGAATTTTCCTATCCAAGAATCTGAAATGCTGGAGTAACTCAGCGAGACAGGCAACATCTCTGGAGAGAATGAATGGGTGATGGTTTCCGTCGAGACGTCGGTCTGTAGAAGGGTCTCGACCCGAAATGTCACCCATTTCTTCTCTCCAGAGATGCTGCCTGTCGCGCTGAGTTACTCCAGCATTTTGTGTCAATAAAAGGTAAATGGGAGCAGCTGAGAATGGCACCTTGCCCTACAAGACCAAGCTGGACTAGAGCTGCAGTCTTTCTTCCGTGCTGGGATTTCACCGGTCTGTGTGGATATCTTTCCAAAATGTGTCACAAATGTTAATGCATTTTGTTTTGCAGGGATGTTTCAGTATTAGTGGGATTCACAGTTTTATTGGTTCAGCACCTTTAAACATAAGAACTACTTTCCCGGAGTTACCACTGGCTTGCAATTTAACTGGACAAGTCTCTTAACTGTATGAGTCTGTAGAAGGGTCTCGACCCGAAATGGTCACCTATTCCTTCGCTCCATAGATGCTGCCTCACCTGCATAGTTTCTCCAGCATTTGTAACTACAATACTGGTCAGGTACTGAAGATAGACATAAAGTGCTCAGCGGGTCAGGCAGCATCTCTGGAGAAAAGGAATGGGTGACGTTTCGGGTCGAGACCCTTCTTCAGACCGAAGTCTCGATGCAAAACGTCACCCATTCATTCTTTCCAGCGATGCGGCCTGTCTCGCTGAGTTAATCTCTCTGGCACTGTAAGGCATCAACTCTACCGCTGGGCCACCGTGCTGCCCATTGTGACCCATCATTCTTGAGCATCAGGCAAGGGAAACATTCTTCCCCCGTCCAGTTTATCTAGATCTGCCATATCTGTGAGATCCCCTCTCTTTCTTCCAAATGATAGCAAATGTAGACAAGGTTGAGCTGGTGTCTCACTTTGCAACATCGCTGCGGTCCCATAATTAGTTTGGTGAGCGAGCCTCTCCCGCACTCCCTCTAGGGCAAGTCCATCCTTTCTTATAGTAAGGAGACTAAAACTGCACAGGAATAGTTGAAGAAATTACAATTAAAAAAGAGGTACTCCATTAGCTGTAAAATGCTTCAGGATGTCCTCAAAATGGATGTGAAAGCTACTATATCAATGCACATCTTAACTTTTAGTCTATTGCTTCTTATTTTGTTTGTTGATAGGGAAAAGCATTTACATTAACATAGCTAAGCAATATTTCCTTAAGGCTTGAAACGGAAAGTGACTTGCAAGGCCAATGAAGGATCTACTGATAGGATGTGTAGGAAGGAACTACAGATAATGTAGAGAGATATTGAACAATGAATGAAAGATATTCAAAAAAGTAATGATGATAACGGAAACGGTCGATTGTTAGCTGTTTGTTGGGTGAAAACAAGAAGCTGGTGCTTGAGGACCAAACGTAGACTGGGCGATCATTTCATTGAACACTTTTGCTTAGTCCGCCTGGACCTACCTGATCTCCCGATTGCCAAGCACTTTAATTCTCCTTCCCATTCCCACACAGACCTTTCTCTCCTCGACCTCCTCCATTGTCAGAGTGAGGCTAAAATTGGAGGAACAGCATCTCATATTTCGCTTGGGCAGCTTACAGCCCAGTGGTGTGAATATTGATTTCTCTCACTTCACGTAGCCCCAGCATTCCCTTTCTCTCTCTATCCCTCCCCCACCCAAGGCACATCAGCTACTCGTTTTCATCAACAAACAGCCTGTTCCCTTTAGCATTATTTGTTTATTTGCACATCTTTCATTCATTGTTCTATATCTCTCTACATCATCATCTATATCTCTCGTTTCCCCTTCCTGACTTTCAGTCTGAAGAAGGATCTCGACTCGAAATGTCACCCATTTCTTCTCTCCGGAGATGCTGTCTGACCCACTGAGTTACTCCAGCTTTTTGTGTCGATTTACTGATAGGAGTTCTCTATTTCATAAAAACAAAAGATTGCTGGTAATAAGAAGATTACTATGGCCTAAGCTTGCATAATATTGATAGGGAAATGTTATTGGGCACAAAATATTGCACTGAATCTACTTCTGTGATCACTCTGAGATTCTTCTTTTAGTTTCATCAAATTATTTGCTAGAAAATGAGGGGAAGAATTCCATTGTGCTACTGTGAAATGTGGGCATTGCCAATGAGCTGTTTCTAACATTTAATTTGTATCATCAAAATGGAACAAAATCTGGTTCAAAAGAATTGATAAAAACTATTAGGTTTCAATGTATGCACACAGCAGGCACTTTCAAATAGAAACAGGTGATTTCACTGATAAAACCATATGTGGTATCCTTCAGATATAGATATGCCATTTATTGTCACTATACATGTACAGTGAAACTGAAAGCTGCTCGTACTCAGTGCATACATACAATTTTACACAAAAAACAAGAAACAGAAAACAAAACAGAAGGGAGATGGGGGGGGGAATAGGTGCACAAATTCTACGGCGCTACATACATATATACATATATACAGATGGAAGTCCGTGTTGGGCGGTGTAGTCAGTGAATGTGTGGATTTGAATTCATGGTAGATATAATTCTCGGGAAGCAGCTATTCCTGAGTCTGTTTGTCCTGGATTTGATGCACCTATAGCGCCTTCCAGAGGGCAGCAGGTCGAACAGTCCAAACGCAGGATGGGAGCTGTCTTTGGTGATCTTCTTTGCCCTGCTAAGGCAGCGGGAGGTGTAGATGTCCATCAGGTAGGGGAGAGGGCAACCAATGATCCTCTGCGCTGTCCTGGTTACCCTCTGAAGCCTCTCCCTGTCTGCCATGGTGCAGCTGCCATACCATGCTGTAATGCAGTATGTCAGCAGGCTCTCGATGGACGAGCGGTAGAAGGTCAGCAGCAGGTTAGAGTCTAGGTTGTGCTTCCTGAGGACCCTCAGGAAGTGCAGCCGCTGCTGAGCCTTCTTGATGACCGCTGTCGTGTTGTCCGTCCAGGAGATGTCAGCCGCGATATGGACGCCGAGAAACCGGAAGGTGTTGACCCTCTCCACACACTCGCCGTTGATGTGTAGGGGGGCTAAGTCGGTGCTGTGCCTCCTGAAGTCGACAATGAGCTCTTTTGTTTTCCTGGTGTTCAGAGCCAGATTGTTTTCTGAGCACCAGGTTGTCAACTTCAGGACTTCCTCTCTGTAGGCTGCCTCGTCTCCCTTTGAAATAAGTCCGACCACAGTAGTGTCGTCAGCAAATTTGACGATGCGGTTGTTGTTGTGGGCCGGACTACAGTCGTAGGTGTAGAGACAGTATAAGAGGGGGCTTAGCACACAGCCCTGTGGGGAACCGGTACTCAACCTGCGAGTGGAGGAGAGGTGGGGGCCAAGTCTCACAGTCTGGGGCCGGTTTGTGAGGAAATCCTTAATCCAGGCACATGTGACAGTGGGGAGGCCGAGAGTGACCAGTTTACCAATGAGGATGTCCGGGATGATTGTGTTAAAGGCTGAACTAAAATCCACAAAGAGCATCCGGACGTAGCTCTGCCCCTGCTCCAGATGGCTCAGCACAGAGTGGAGAGCTACGGTGATGGCGTCTTCTGTGGATCTGTTTTGGCGATAAGCGAATTGGTGGGGGTCGAAGTCTGGTGGTAGATAGTCCTTGATGTGCTGGAGGACCAATCTCTCGAAGCACTTCGTGATTACCGGAGTGAGGGCAACAGGACGGTAGTCATTAAGGCTGGTGATGGGAGACTTCTTCGGCACAGGGACGATTGTGGCTGATTTTAGGCAGGACGGAATAACTGCCTGGGCCAGGGAGAGATTGAAAATTCTGGTGAAGATGGCAGTGAGCTGGTGGGCGCACGCTTTGAGCACCTTACCAGGGACTCCATCTGGGCCGGTAGCCTTCTTGGGGTTCACTGCCAGGAGCACCCGTCTGACATCGTGTTCCCCGACAGTGAGTGGGGTAGTACAGGAGCCAGCCAGGTGAGGGTGGGAACAGGGCTGTAGCAGGTGAGTGCTGCTGTTGTGATGTCTCAAAGCGGGAGAAGAAGCAATTTAGCTTTTCTGCCAGCGGCGCACTCAGGTCTTCTGACTTTGTGGCACAGCCTCTGTAGTTGGTAATGTCTTGTATGCCCCGCCATACCTCCCGTGTATTATTGCTGGACAAGTGGGACTCTATGCTCCTCTTGTGATCCGCCTTGGCCTTTTTAATACCACTTTTCAGGTCGGCTCGAGCAGCCCTGTACAGAGCTCTGTCACCTGACCTGAAGGCAGTATCGCGGGCTCTGAGGAGTGTGCGGACCTGACTGGACATCCAGGGTTTCTGGTTTGGGAAAACCCGTATGTTTTTGTCTACAGTCACATTTCCGATGCAGAACTTGATATCACACACTCCTGGGGTCAGACACAGAGTGAAGCTCCCTCTGTTGGGGAAATCGGATCCAAGATGGCGGCGCGCACGGTCGCAGCGGCTCACGGCTCCCGGACTCGGTGCTCTTTTTTGTTGTTTGTGTACGTTGTGTTGTCCGTGTACGTCTTTGCAGTCGGTTCTGCGAACACCCGCTACACCCGACAGAACCTCGTGGATATCGGGGATATCGTTGTACAGCGTCAGCCTGCGGTTTCGGGTGCCTTCCACCGCAAGTATAACATCCCGGGCGACATAACAAGACCACCGGGGTCCCCGTGGATTGTTGTCGGGTCTAGGAGGCGGCGCAGACGGAGGAGGGAGAGGAAGCAGAAGCGAGGCCGCAGGTCTGGAGCTTTGCTAAGGCTAAGGAATCGGCCACACAAGCCACCTCTACCGAGCCTGTATCTCTCCAACGCCAGATCCCTGGTTCACAAAATGGACGACCTGGAAGTGCAACTCGCTGGGAATCGGTATGTTCGTGACTGCTGTGTTATGATCATCACCGAAACCTGGCTTCACCCGGGGATACCTGATGCTAGCATGCAGCTAGCAGGTCGCTTTCTGCTCCGCGGGTGTTGAAGGTATGTGGTTCAGGAGATCCTTCACCCCTGCAGCCATTAGATTTTATAATGCTGACTGTTAAGCTATATGGGGATTCTTTGCACTTTTAATAGTTATTTATTGGGTTCTTTTTCAGTATTTATTGTTTTTATGCATTGACCGTATTTTACGTATTGTCTGCTTTACGTTCTGGCTACTGGACATCTGAATTTCCCTGAGGGGATTAATAAAGTATCTATCTATCTATCTATCTATCTATCTATCTATCTATCTATCTATCTATCTATCTATCTATCTATCTATCTATCTATCTATCTATCTATCTATCTCTCTATCTATCCTACAAAACAAGCCATTCTAAAAGAAAGAATATGCATTTTACAGTCAATAAGTACTTTGGAAGTGCAGTCATTTGTAATGAGGGAAATATATTATGGTGTATGGTTTATCACATATGTTTTTGTTATTGAATACACATGCTTCTTTATGGTTGGTTCTATCACGTTTACCTCGAAGCTCCATCGTATATACCAAGCTTGAGAGTCACCTGCTACAATAAATGTTTCCTTAATGCTCTTCTACTGTATGAGTGAATGATATCATACTCTGATGTGCACGTACAAGAAGAACCCAATAGTTGACAAGAGTGCACTAAACAAATGGGAAAGTTTGTTTTGCTACAGTCTGGTTAATCTGCAACTTCTGCAACTTAACATTTACAGTGCAGTTTAGTTTATTGTCATGGGTACTGAGGTACAGTGAATAGCTATTGTCGTGTGATATCCAGTCAACAGAAAGACAATACATGATTTCGATCGAGCCATTTACAATGTATAGATACATGATAAAGGGATAATGTTTAATGCAAGGT